>NW_007259173.1:289537-362941 GCF_000164805.1 Carlito syrichta | reverse complement strand
GAATTACAGGCATGCGCTACCACGCCCGGCTGATTTTTTTATTTATTGTAGAGATGAGGTCTCGCTGCCCAGGTGGGTCTCGAACCCGCGGGCTCAGGCAATCCACTCACCTCAGCCTCCCAAAGGCGCGGGATTACAGGCTTCTGGAGTCTTTTGAAGACAGGTCTTACCAAAGCTGTGAAGGGCTGGGGAAGGGTTTCCAAATGTGCCCCTCTGGAGATGGTTGGGGGGCATAAGGCTTCATGTAGACAGTGCAGGATCTCTGACCATGTGCCCAAGGATGGGAAGGACTGTGTCTTACACACTCAATGCCCAGGGCTTGGGGCTCTGAAATTCAGGTGACTACAGCCTCAGAGCTCTACTCTCCCTTTCCTGGTGAATTGTAGAAAAAGAATTACCAGGTTTCCTGCCCTCTCTAATGAAGGTTATTCCTGGGAAACAGTAATTGATGCTCTTAATGTACTTGGAACATCACAGATAAAAGGAATATCTTAAAGTAATCATGTAATTTTACATGCCTCTGGAATGTCTTTTTTGTACCATGAATCCTATGTTTAACAGTAGGTGTAGAGATTGCATTTGTCTTGGTCTAATAACATTTAATACACACCCATCGGGCTTGAAAGACTGTTCAGCTTCAGTCAAAGTTTTTCCTTAAAGACTCACGTGCGATAAACTCCAGTGTCAGTAAGATCCTGGCGGTAGAGGCCAGGACAGGAGGGGAGGTGGAGGAATCGTGGACACCAGAGGATTCATGCGAATGTTTGAAGGCAGAACCAGACCCCAAGTACTGTCATTCCTGCCCTGTGCACTTTAGCAGAGCGGGCAGAGATTACCAAAACATCACATTAAACCATTCAGCTCCCTTTCAAAAAAAAGTCACGGAGGGAGCGAGGGGAACACCAGGCTGCAGCATGGGGCTGTCAGGATGCTGCGGGCCAGCGATCCCGGGGGAGGCAGTGGGTTTAGAACACCTGAGAGCAGGCGTGTGAGCTGGGGCTTAAGCAGTTCCAACATATCATCAAGGGCTTCGGCCCAGTTAATGAGAACCAGAGCTCCAGACCAAAACACTTACTTTGAAAATACCTATTTTTCAAAGATTTTGCATTTTAAATTAAACCAGATGAGTAATTGTATCCTAGCTTCAGAGTACATTCTGAAAAAGAAAATTCTTGTCCCTTAACTTGGGAAAGAACATCATGATGTTGCAAAAGGAAAGCGGTTTGTGAGGAGGGGGTAAGAATCGTGGGCTGCCCAAATCCAAGCGGTCATGGCCATCAGGTGACTGATCAAGTAGAGAGGCAAAGGCTCCTGCGAAAATTCCAGACTCCTAGCTCTCCCTCCTATAGAAAGCCCAGTTCACCTTGCAGCCTGACCTACCTCTACCTTGCTTCTGTAGAAAGTGAGAACTTTTCAGAAGCTAAGGTATTTGGGGCATTTAAAATTCATAGACTGAAAGGAATGGTGTAAAGCCCAGGCATTGTTTGATGGCCCTTAAATGGGACAGGATTATTTTGTTGGGTAGGGAGGTATTTGTCATGTATTGCTATTTTTTTTCTTTATTTAAGTTTGTTTTGCTTGCTTTGTTTTATCCTAGGAGTTACTGGACCTTTCCAAGTTTTGTTTTATTTTTTATTTCCATGAATTGTGTTTTGCTGCAAACAGCTATCTCCAGAAAAACTAGGTAAGGTTTAACTGATGATAGACTACAAATTCTCACAGACCTAATTCAATTGTTCCTCCTTTACCTTGGCGACACTGTTTCCAGAACTATTTGGCTCTAGAATAAATACTTTCTTGTCTTTGAAATCTATTAAAGAGCCTTCAATAAAACTTACTTTTAAAAAAAAAAAAAAGGCATTCACCCCACTCCATTAAACCTCTAAAAACGATGAAGATGGGAGGATGCAGAGATGGCACATGGGAAAGAAAACAGGTGAACTGAAGAGTTCTGTGGAGTCAAGCAGGGAGTTGTGGCCAGGCGTGGTGGCTCACACTGGTAATCCTAAGCGCTTTGGGAGGCTGAGATGGGAGGATCACTTTGAGACCAGGAGTTCGAGATCTGATTGAGCGATATAGTGAGTAGCTGGGACTCACCACTGCAGTGGTGTGCACCTATAGTCCCAGCTACTCAGGAGGCTGAGACAGGAGGATAGCTTGACCCCAGGAGTTCAAGGCTGCTATCAGCTATGATCACACCACTGCATTCCAGCCTGGGCAACAGAGGGAGAGCTTGTATGAAAAAAGAAAAAAGTTGTGAATTCAAATCCTCCTTCTGCCACTGGACCCTGTATGTGAACAGAAGTTAATACAGAACTTTTATCATGCAGCAGACACTCCTCAGCATCAACTCATCTAGTTTCACACATAAGCCCATTTTCATGACAAGGAAACTGAGACACCAAGAGATTAATTTGACTTGACTCATGTCTCAGAACTAGAAAGTGGCAGAACTAGGACTCAAACCAGGGTCTGTCAAACTCCAAAGCCCCTGCTCTGAAGACTCAGATTGGCAAAGTGGAAATTATGACAAACTCAGTCCCCAAGAACTTAACACTAATTAAATAGTTGGAGTTAACTGATTTAAAGTCAGCTGTGATATGATGGAAAGAGTAGAGCACCTGTTGCTAAATTCAGACTCTTCTCTTTCTAGGTCCTCTTACTTGACCTTACAAGTTCACACCACACTAGTGGTTTTCTCAACTGAAAAATGAAACTTTTTCAATGGGCAGCACGGTTGGTTCCATGTTTTCACTATTGTGAACAATGCTGCAATAAACATTGGTGTGCAGGTATCTTTTTCATAGAGGGATTTGAGTTCCTCTGCGTATATTCGCAGTAGGGGAATTGCAGGGTCGTGTGGAAGGTTGATTTTTAGATCTTTTGGGAATCACCAAACTGTTTTCCACAGAGGTTGTGCTAGTTTACACTCCCACCAACAGTGTAGAAGTGTTCATTTTTCCCCACATCCTCTCCAGCATCTGTTGTTTTTTGAATTATTGATGATGGCCATCCTGACTGGAGTTAGGTGGTATCTCAGGTGGTTTTAATTTGCATTTCTTTGATGACTAGTGAGGCTGAGCATTTTTGGTACATATACACAATGGAATGTTACACAGCCATAAACAAGGACAAAATTATAAACTTCACAGCAACTTGGATGGACTTAGAGTCTATAATACTGAGTGATCTATCACAGAAACAAAGAACTGAGTATCACATGTTCTCACTCATAAGCGGACCTTTATCAATTATTGTAATACTATAAGAAAAGGTTTGGCAGTAGTGGGAAACTGCCGGGGGGAGCAGGGGCAGGATTTGCAGTAGAAGGAATCTGCTGGGGGAGGGGGCACACCTCATCAGCAAGCGTAGCTGCATAATGAACATTTGTATAACTAACCCTGAATTGTACCCCACATTTTTAAAATACAAAATTAAAAAAAAAAAGAAGTTATGTCAATGTGGATTTGAATCCTGGCAGATTCCTAACAGATCACAACTCTGTTACTTGGAAAACAGTATCTAGACTCTCTGAATCTCAGTTTCCTCATCAATAAAATAAATATAATGATACTAGTGTGTTTTAGGTTGACAAATTTCTAAAAGAAAAATTTAAAAAATTAACAGGGACCCAAAGTCTAATTGGTTAGTGAGAGAGAGAAAAAGAAGGAAACTTTTATTTATCTGGTCAAACACTTATGATGACTTGAATTGGATTTTGTTATTTAAAATATTGTTGAGAAGAAAAATGAAATGGATAAAAATTACACATCTTAGTCTTGTTGTCAAGGTTATATAAGAAAATGTGAAAGCATCTATCACACAGAATCTCAGTAAATGTTGACTGGCCAAGGAAGTTACTCAAAAGGAAATATAGCATAGCACCCAAGCACTTGGCTTCTGGCTCATTCTATCAGGTCCAAATTCCAGCCCCAGGTAGCAGCATCACCTTGGGTTTCTTTCATTCTTGACAAAATGGAGACGATAACAGGACCACTGTGATAACACATGCCAGGTCTTAGGATAGTACATGCCATATAGTAACACATGAATGTTTGTTACTAGAATTATTGTTAATATGAATGAAAGTAATAGATGCCTTCAGCATGCTAAGTATCACAGGCTTGAATGAAAGGGGAAGAACATAGGACTGCCACCGGGAAAAAAGGAATTTTAATCTACAGCTTTTACTAAATGGCCCAAGCTAAAAACTTAATACTTGGAGACATAAATAGATAGTTATGATTCAGTGGTTGACAATAGTGAATTATTTGTGAATTGGATCAAAGGCACTGATGTGGTTTTTCTACACATATTGTCTTCCAGGCACTATGCTTAGACTAAGTAAGAATGCAAAGATGAATGGGGCAGATTCCTGACTTTGAAATGTATATTGTCTTTGAAATGTATATTGTCTATGGAAGGAACAGGCATGAAAACAACTCCAAAACAGGTACTCTCTGGTGCATGAGGTACGCGGTTAAGAGAAAAGTGCTAAGAAAACATGATATAACCATGCACCCAGGTCCTCACATTCTTGCTATAAAACACATGGAAACACATAGCAAGACTATCTGAGATCATTACTGGTGAGTGAGACACCAACTTCTGTGTAACATATTTCCCAAATATCGAATAGCCAAACAAATTACATGCCAAAAAAAAAAGAAAAAACTCTATGCCAATTTGGGAGGGTTCCTAGCTAATTTTAAACCCTGCTCTAAATAAATGCTTTGTATGGGTATTTAAGGGCCATTCATTTATTGGCATGCAGTAAGTAACACATGAATATTTGTTACTAGAATTATTGTTAATATGAATGAAAGTAATAGATGCCTTCAGCATGCTAAGTATCACAGGCATGAATAAAAGAGAAGAACACAGGACTGCAACAGGGAAAAATAATTTTAATCTACAGTTTTTACTAAATGACCCAAGCTAAAAACTTAGTACTTGGAGACATAAATAGATAGTTATGACTCAGTGGTTGACAATAGGAGTCCAGGAGTTTCAAGCTGTGATGACAAATGTGTATACTTGGGGTGGGAATGGAAAGAGAGAGGAGTGAACCCCAATGTAGGCAATAGTTATTCTTTCCGTTCTAGCAGGGAGAAAGTGACAGTCACAGCAGCCAAACTGTAGGGATTCTGGCAAAATTATGGTGGTGAAGGTAATCTAATATCCAAGAAACTAAATGACATCTCTAATTGCAAATAGTTTAAACCATTAGCCCCAAAAGTATAAGCCATGGTTGAACCAGGCTTGTGGCTGGGGGAAAACAACCTTGAAGTGCTGACTTCAGTTCCATGTTAGAAAAGGTAGCACCCAGCAGAGGCAACAACAGCTTGGTAAGAAACCAGACAAGGAAAGCCAGAGCCCAAAGGGTCTCCACCTTCAGGGAGGAGAGCATTTGGTCCAGGACAGTTTAGGATACTTCTTGTGAGTCGTTTGCTTGCTGGTAACCTCTATGTTTGTTGGTTATGCTGCATATACAGAGAAATTTTCTAGAGCAGTGACCCTAGGTCCCTAAATATGAGGTCAAAATGACCAATCCAGGACAACTGCAAGGGCTACTTCGTTTTTGTTTTTGTTTTTACCATTTTTTTTATTATAAAGATATGGGGCACAATTCAAGGTTAGGTATACAAACGTTGAGTATGCAGGTACCCTTGTTGATGAGGTATGTCCCTCCCTCCACTAGCAGTTTCCCTCAACTGCCAATCCCACCCTCCCTCCCCTGACATTTTCCCACTACTGTCAATCCTTTTAGGGCTATTTCATTTAAGGGAGAAATTAGGATTGACCAGGCCATCATGGACAGGATCAGCAGGCATGGGGCTCTAAGTCTTCTGGGCCATTTTATGGGGTCCCCCAGAGCTCCCTTTAGCCTTGGCTGAGCACTAAGGTCTTCCACCCTGAAATATCCTGGTGGACACTTTTCTCCTTCACCACACTATAAGCAAGAACAAGATAATTTGTCATAGAAAGGTGACATTGGAAGAGAGAGAAGAACTGGATGGAACTAAGCCCTGACATTGAGCTCTACTTTGTAGGATAGCACAGTGGTTGATACTAGTCTATGCAGCCAGGTTGTCTTGGTTCAAATTCTCCCTCTTCTTAGTACCTATTTGAATTTGGGCAATTTGTTAGTCATGTTGCACCTCAGTTTTCACATATGCCAAATGAGAATTATAATAACGTTTATCCCCAATGTTCTGTGAATTAAATGAATGTAAACACTTACAATAGTGTACATAGTAAGGTAGATCATATTATTAGTATCCACAACTTTCTAAGCCCCAGTGCATGATCATTTGTCTCTGTATGCTTTATTTTTCTCATCTAAGAAAATGAGAATGTAAGAGCCAATTTCACAGGATTACATACAGAGTAAAATTAGATAATGGAAGTCAAAAACATGTTGAATGAAAAATAAAATCCAAATGTTTGTGTTTGCTGTTATCATCACACACAGTGGGCACTGGAATCAATGATTGCTAAAATATGGAAACAAAACAGCCATGGAAAGGTTGGGCCAGACCCCCTCAAAACTTCACCATCCTGAGATATTGCACAGGAAAGTTATTTGTTAATGTGAATGCCAGACAAGTGTTCCACGTTAGCTATGCATGGGCCGTGGAGACCAGTACTACCATGTGGAGAGATCAAGCAAAGTGACGGGCCCTGCCAAGTGCAGCTCTGAGACTACCCCTCCCATGTGCCTGAGACACGACTCCCCCAGAGGCCTCACACTGCTCTGTGCCCTGGCCCCCATCTTGGCCACCTCCCTCCCCTCCAGCAATCTTCCAGTCCCCATTCCCAGCTGACAAGGAGTACAGAACACTGCACATTCCGCTTTCCGTCTCCCTGGATTCACCCCAATGGGGTGGTTCTGGTTCTGACCGACTGACTGTCCCACACAGCAGTTCTAGGAGGGTCCAAAAGGAATGAACTGAACTTGCCAATGCTGAGGCAAAACCAAGGCATGTCCTGTCATCCAACAGAGCTTAGTGCTCCCATCATCACTGCAACACAGACACAGAGCAGGCCCCAGAAATAGCCTGCCCCTTCCACAGAGCCAGAGAGGTGGCAAGAAAGCCACATGATGACATAGGATCTGCGGCGAATGAGGGACCCCCCAACCCTTGAGCCCTGGAAGTCCTTTCCAAGCAGACACTTGGCAGATGAAAGGGAAAAGAGGGAACTGGCAGAAAAATAGCATATGCCCCTGAGGCTCCTTGACTGCCCCTAAAACTTAAAAATGACACGCTTAAAGTCAAATCTCAAAGATGTGTGATGAGCTAAAATAATAATAATGAATTGGAAAGCATTCTGTCTCTAGATGGGGAGTTCCTAGAAGATTTTTACAAAGAGATTTTGAGCAAGGCACTTACTTGGCTTCCTGAGCTTTCTCATTCACATAAAGGGGATTAAAATCACAACTCTGCACAGGTTCTGTAAAGATCATGTATAGCAGGAAGCAGGTCCGTGGGAAGCTCGATTGATGATAGCCAAGTTTCACTCCATTCTCAGTAGATCTCAATTCCTTCTCCTTGGATGTGAGGCTCCTTCATCCAATTACCCTCAAGACCACAACAGCCTAAGGCCATTTGCCTACCACTGTGCTCATGGCACACCCCAGGGCCAACCTTTCCAAGACCCTTTCGGTTGGTGCCTCTATCAGTTTAGCCAAATATTACAGTTGTCCTTGGAAATTGATAAATCCGTGGTGGCAAACATGCAGTTCACAGTACTATGGTCTCACAGTTATTCAAAAGCACTAATCCACCCTCTTCCTAATAGTTTCTAGCCCTTTTTATTTTTCATAAGTAGGATTATGGCCCTTAATTCAAATTTACAGTCATTCAGTTATTCAGTCACTCATCATTCAACAAATACTTATTAAATGCCTACTATGTGTCAGGCACTATGCTAGGAACTGGAGTAGAGTAATGATCAAAGCCAGAAACAATTCTTATTCTTGTAATCAAGGCATGCATTCTCAGTGGGGGTTATAGTGCCTCCAAAGGGGGAAAATGAGTTCTCAGGTGGTAAAAAAAAAAAAACAGTTTTTTAATATAGAAAATACAGATATGCTTCAGTATGTATACACACACACATGCATACATATGAGAGGGACAAAAAAAAACTGGAATTCTCTTTTGGAGGGTGGGCTCTTGTAGTACTGATATGCAAGTATTCTAGGAACCCATCAGCATCCATGTGTCAGCTAGCATTGCTGTGAGAAGCTGAGTTCAGCTTCAGATAATTTTTGAGGGAAGATTATTTCAACCTGTTTGCTCATTTCACGATGGATGATTTAAGAGCACACCCGCCCATACTATGCCGAGTATTCAGCAGTTTTTGACCAAAAATGGCATGACCCCTGTGCCCCACCCTCTCTATTCACCCAATCTCACCATGAGCAAATTTTTTTTGTTTCTTCATATGAAAAAAGTCCCCAAAGGTAAATGTTTTGCCAGTGTGGAAGAGGTGAAACAAAACAATGGCAGAAGCACTGAAAGGCATCAAAATGAACAAATTCATAAACTGTTTTGAGCTATGGAAAAAGCATCTCAATAGATGCATGGCATCAAACAGAGAGTACTTTGAAGGTGACCAAAATTTAAACATGTAAAAATAAATACACAAATTTTTATAAATATATTCTGGGTTTTTTGGGTCCGCCCTCATACATACACAGAGTTGGATTTGTTTCCTATTGCTGCTGTAACAAGTTACTACAAACTTAGTGGATTAAAATAATACAAATGTCTAAGAGTTCTTAGAACTTTTCTGGTGTTTTACTCCTATTTTTTGGATGTAATAATTACTCTTCCCACTCTGAAAGAAGTCAAATTTTAAAAATGATTCTTCTTCAATAAATATATAACATAAATGATATCTTACATTCTAGGAGTCAAAATTCTGAACTGGGTATCACTGGGCTAAAGCCAAGGTGTCAGCAGGGCTGCATTTCTTCTGCAGACTCTGAGGGACAACCTGTTTCCTTGCCTTTTCCAACTTTTAGAGGCTGTCCACATTACTTGGCTTCTGGTCTCTTCCTTCAGCTCTAAACTCAGTGATGGCTGATCAAGTCTTTCTTATACTGCATCTCTCGAACTCTAACTCTCCTGCCTCCCTCTTGTGAACCTGTAAGGACTCTTGTGAACACACTGGGCCCACCCAGATAATCCAGGATAATCTCACCATCTGAAGGTCATCTACTTAGCAACCTGAATTCCACCTATAGCCTTAATTTCCCCTTGCCATATAACATAGCATATTCACAGGTACCAGAGTTTAGCATGTAGACATCTTGGGAGCAAGGAAGGTCCAGTATTCTGCCCACCACAACAGTGTATCTGTGGAAGTAAAATTTCACCAGTGGAGGAGGGTTAAATAAAACATATCTTAACGAAGACTTTTTGTTCCCCCCGAGAGGGAACAAAAATGGAGAAACATTAATGTAGTAGGAAGGTAGCACAGCATCATGATTAAATATGTACACCCAGGGAGCAGCCTGGCTGGCTGAAATCCCATGTCTGTGTTCACTAGCTGTGTGGCTGTGAGCAAGTTCCTTAAACCCTCAGGGAGGGTAATAAGAGGAAATACATTCACAGTTTTCATGAAGACCAAATATGTAAATACATTAACACAGCTTAGAAATGTCCAGATATGCAGTGAATCCGGAGACATGTCTCCATTATTGTTAGTGGAGACAGCACGTTTCTTCAAGTAATCTCAGAAATAAATGTGTCAGTTCAAATGATAATACATGCTAAAAAGGAGAAGAATACTCTTGCAGTATTGTGAGAGTCAAGGACAAGAAGATCTCCCTGAAGGTGAGGAGGTAGGGAAGAGGTTTTTAAGGAAGTGACCTCTGAACTGAGATTTGAAGGATAGGTGATCATGAACTTGGTGAACAGCATGGGGTAAGGGACCATGGAGAACTTCCCAAGCAGAGGAAACGGCACAAAGGAGTCTTTGGAGCAGGAGGGTCGTGGCACAAGATGATTCTAGCTGAACGTCCTCGTGGCTGCCCTACAGAGAACAGACCAAGCTGACAAGTTGGATGCAGTCAGATCATAAGGACTTGGGCCATGTTATGGTTTTTTCACCTTTATCCTAACAGTAACTGATGAATTTGAAGCTGATGTGGGTGGCACAAATGAAATGGTCTGGACTGGTTGGAGAGGGTCAATAGTGCTTGCAGAGAGATCAATCAGGAGGTGAAGGCAATGGGACCAGAATGAATGGAGATGAAGAGAAAGGGGAAATCCAAGAGATACTTAGAAGATCAAATCAACAAGAGTGTTGAGCACCTTGTTTCTAGTGCCCCTTGTGCCTGTCCACATGTGTACATCAATGCCCAAAACACCCCCATAAACTTGTGGGTGTCCCATCCTGCTCAGATGTGTGGTGACTTCTGCAGCACTCTGTAGACCATTCCGTATCCCGGATATAAAATAAACTTTAAATTGGATACAGCTTTACCAAAAAGTGACGCTGGCAACAGCCCTTCTTTTAAGGTCTCTGTTTACTGTAGAGTGTTTTAAGCATGACGTTTTAATTTCAATTTTTTTTAAATATGTATTTTGTGAGAAATAAACAGAGATGACTTAACTGGAAATTGAGCCTGGGTCTCCTGGCCCTTGGCCCACATTTCTACCCAGGGACCAACTGTCTGCTGAAGTATAAATCCATCTATCCAAGCTGCTGTATGACCAATGTGAGCTGTGTTTATGTTCCTCTTAAAAACGCATGTGCACTGCTTGGCTGGAAGGTTCATGGGCCAAAGCATTGATCTATTAGACCTTCTGCTCCAAGAAAACCTAATTCAATTCCTGGCATAATTACTGAAGGCAAGATTGTAGCTGCACATATTTTCCCAAAAGTTCTCTGCTTTTGCCTACTCCATGTCCAGGGTCTTCATGTTTCCCCTTGACCTGGCCGGACACAGTTTACAGATCAACAGCTCTGGGTTCTTTAAATCATTTGCCAAGACAATGGTTGCGGGGGAAAATCATGGGAATGATGAAACTGGCAGAAGCTAAACCATGAAGAGAAATAAAGAAGGATTAGGGTGAAAGAGGAAGAGAGGAGGGGACAGAAGGCCTGTCACTGCTTCTGTCTTTTTAGAAACCCTGAAGTCGAGAGATTTGGGTTTACTCCACCTTCGGCACTGATGACCTATGTCATCCTTGGCAATTCTGCTCCATTCAGTTAAACAAACAGTGAGTAAATGAATTAATGAATTCACTTGGCATGCTCTATGACCCAAACACAGTGCTAGGCACTGGGAGCCCAAGGATATCTAAGACGCAATGCCTCTCCTTAGGGAGTTTGCTAATAAAAAGCAGATACAAATGTCTACACAAGAGCACAATAAAATGTCATAAATATACCCAAGGAGGTAAGGGAAAGATTAATCCCAACCTGCAGTGAAGGAAGACTTCTCTGAGGCAAAGACACTTGTGCTTTAGAATATCAGAATTAAGTAGGTGAATAAAGATGAAACAAAGCATCACAAATAAGCAATGAAAGGACATGGGGCAGCTCAGAATTATGAGGAATCGTAATGACCAGTTACCACTCTTTGGGCTGTTGAGGATCTGAACTCTCCTCTTTTGTTTGGGCAATTTCCCTCCTTTTGAAGAATTCCCACCATAGAATGTGAACACACCTGATACTTTCTTTCCTCTCTCCTTTGCAATTAGGAAGCATATATGTGACTTAGATTTGGACAATCAGATAAATACACATGCCAAAACATTACATTGGGAGTTCATTGCACAAAGAAACAGACCACAAAAACCAAAATCATTTCTGGCACTGTAAGCAGCTATACCAAGGTATAGTTTCTAAAGACGGTGGTGCTGAAGGAGCCAGGGGCAGCTCCCAGGACCCAGGATCAGGGAGTAGACAGCACAGGTTACAATGTTGGGAACTTAGCAAATCTTTTCTGGAGAATGGTTTGAGTTATGGTTTCAGCTGGGTAGCCTCTGAGCTAGTTCTTCAGCCTTTGTGGGGTTCTAAAAGCCCAATCTTCTTTTAATAAACTTATTTCCAGCCTAAGTCAGTTCACAACATCTGCTTGATAAAGGAATAACATGAGCAAAACTTCACAGGTGAGTAACAGTTTGGTTATGAATGTATGCTGGAGGTAGCATGCACAGTTCAATATTAAGAAAGCATAAAGAATGAGATGAAAAGATGGACAATAATGCTAGAGAGATAGAAAGGCTGGTGTACTGAGCTAAAAACTGAAACTCATCCTGAAAGTTGACAGGTACCCACAGTCGAGATTAAGCACAGAAGTGCCATTGGCCATAGTCACATTTTAGATTGACCTAACTCCAGTAGAAAGGGCCAGCATAAAGCGGGCAATGCTAGACAAGGAGAAACCTCACAAGAGGCTATCACATTAGGGTCTAAAGAAGGGGGATGGAGATGGCCTAGGGCAGTGGTTGTTGGGGGGAAGAGGAGATGACAACCCTGAGAGATACTTAGATAACAAATAAGATGATGCTTATATTCACACTGAGATAGGAGAAGTCCTTTTATCATTCAGTTTCTTCATCTTTTAATGAGAAATGAAGGTTAGGTGCCCTCAAGGTATGCAACAGTCTATGATTCTGATAAAGGGAGATGCAGGCACACCAGCCCACAGATAGTGGGAAAGGAAAGAAACTTCCTTATGGGACAGGTAAAAGCCGGTGAGCCATTTCCAGTGAAAAAGATGAAGACCCCAGAGGGTTAACACCAAAGTCTATAGAGTCGTGAAAGGCACAGCACATGGTTAAGATGGACTTGTTTACTGAAATTTGCATTTCTATGACTGAAAGAGGGGGATGTTATTTTATAAAAGGAAGCATCACTATACCCAAAAGGTACACTGTCAGGGTGCACTAACATTTGAAGATCTGATCTGCTATAAAACACAATCTCCTTTGTAAACTGACTTTTTTTTTTTAACCATTTACCCAGATATTTTCCCATTACCTAGAATGAACTCACAAGCAGACTTGATTTCATGGTAAAATTTTTTTTAGTGAGGCAAACATTTCTTAGCAGCACTATACTCATCAACCAAAACAAATATCGGAAAGGTTGAGTATCAAAATATATGGGATAGGACCACCCCTTGTAAGTGTACATGCAGCTAAAAATTGAACAAGAAGGGCAACCAAGACTAGAACATGAAAAATGAACATTTTCATAGAATCTACGAATGCCAGTGATAAACACACACCTCTCTCCGAAGTGGAATTTGCCTTTGTAATGCAGAAGCTCTTTCTCAACTACAAAAAAAGTGTTTTAGTTATTATGAATACAGTTTTGCTTGAAATTTTTAAGTAACCAAGGCCCTCTTAAAGCTATTTATTTGAAGACTCCGGAATGAAAATATATCTTGTATTCTTTTTCACACCTTCCTCCCAATGTCATCAAGAGAAATAAGGTGGCACGCCTTTGTCTCTTATGCTATCAAAGTTGATCATCTCTCCAGGTAGGACAGAGTTTCTGAGAAAAAACTCGGGATCTAACTTCCTTTCCCTGGATGAGCATCTCTACTTGGAAAGTCTAACTCAGCTACTCAGCCTCTTTGGGGACAGGATGCCTACTCAGCCCCTTCAGATCTCACAGACCTTCCTCAATCACTGGCACAAAATAACCTTTGGAGGACTTGCTTTTGAAAGTGTCTGTTGTCACGATTATTTGGCTTACAGAAAAGTATAAATTAAAAAGGAAATGTATAACCACTGTTCATTCTTGTTTACTTTTTCTGTCTTTCAAACTGAGAAGTCATTATCAAATTTCTGATAGGTAATGTATGTAATTAAACCCCCTTCATATCCTGGACACACACCAACACACACCCTCCAAATTAGGGTACACGAGAAAACCAAGTTATATTTTGAGATGGCAGGAAAAAGTATTTGCCTTTCTTATTCAGCTCAAGGTACCCCTCAGAGGATTTTCTGATTTTGCCCCCTAAGACCTTTTTGAAAGTCACCTTGATTTTGTGAAGAACAGATTCATTTATGAAAACCTACTTAAAAGCAACTACATACTATTTTCTAATCAGAGTTGAATTTTGAATAGCTAAAAAGATTACTGCCACCTTCCTTCCCAACAAAAAGTTACTTGTTTTTTAAAACTGCTTTCCAGGCCAGTTGCGGTGATTCATGCCTGTAATCCTAGGACTTTGGGAGGCAGAGTGAGAGGATTGCTTGAGCCCGGGAGTTCGAGACCAGCCTGGGCAACATAGCAAGACCTTATCTCTACAAAAAATCAAAAAATTAGCCAGGTGTGGTGACGTGTGCCTGTATTCTCAGCTACTTAGGAGGCTGAGGGGGAAGGATCATCTGAGCCCAGGAGGTCAAGGTTGCAATGAATATGTGATCATTCTACTGTACTCCAGTATAGACAACAGAGTGAGACCCAACTCAAAAAACAAAAACAAAAAAATAAATCTGCTCTCCTAAACTTCCAGGTTTGTTCGTCTGAGCCACAGCAATTTCTAAGGTGCAACATGCAACAGGGGAGCACAACCCACCCTGGCTGGGGCAGTTATTTTTTCTCATATTTCTAATAGTTTCCCTGAAACTCTGAACTTCAGTAAAGTTGGTTGGGCATACAAATGCTAATTATTCAGGCAGCTCTGCTCAAAGAGACACAAGTTAGTCACAACTGCAGGTGGACAAGGTAAGCAGACCTCTAAGCTGTGGGGCAAACTCCGAGGGTGGAGGTCTCCAACAAGAAATACTGAAAGACAGCTTCTTACTGTTAATCAGCTCAACCTTTGCCATGAATGGTCAATTATTCAGAGGAAGAGACAGCTACTTTAAAACAAAATCTTAAAAACATCTGTTTGCTTAGTATAATTTTTTTTTTGTCCGTTGTTCCTTCCTTTCTTTTATTTATTTATTTTTTCTAAGAAATATATCCTCCCTGGCTGACAGGGACAAATTTCCCCCCACTCTTCTATTGCAACCTACTTCACCATCCACTTTCCCAGTCCCCTGCAGCCTCCAGATAGGATTCCATGATAAACAAATAATGCCACTGACGCCAGTGACTTTATCTCAAACCAGAAAACAAACCCAATTTCAAAAATCTGTTTTCTAAACTCCCAGCCACTGAGACAGGAAGGGCTGGGGGGAGAGGATGGGGCAGCCTGTTTGTATATCCACTGGCACTGCCTCTTCCTCACCAGTGAAGCTTTCCATGGAAATTCTGGCTGCATTGGCCTTGGCTAAGCCTGGGACTATTTTTGGAAGCCTAAAAACCTCAGGGGAGTGACTTTTACTTTTATTCATGTACAGGGTCCTTACTTTTATTTATTAAAGAAACAAAAACATGTCTCCTGCTTAACTTCAACCAGCTTTCATGTCAAGTAAAACAACACTTGTTGGCTGGTCCAGTCGGCTATCAGCCAGGGTGGAGAAAGAGCCCTTCCATAGTGAGTCTGAAGTGTATGTGACCTGGGTATTAATCACCCCTCCCAGAAGGGGAGGAACCATGGACTTTTGAGACTCTTGTCCCAAAGGAACAACTTTGGGAGAGCATTTGAGTCTGGCCGGGAGAGAAAAACTATCTAGGCAAAATTCCAGCAAATTTGAAGTGTTACTTTTTGAGAGTAGTTCAGGTGGGAAAGAAAAGACAGAAGGCTCAGCACCACCCAGCTCTGCTCCAAAACTACAACACTGACAATCCAGTACCTAAAACCATCCATGGAGAGGATCACGGGGCGAGAATCAGCTCCCCCACCCCCCAGAGTCTAAGTGTTCATTTTAACAAGTTGTGAAGGGCAAGCAGCCAAGACCTCGGCCTCCATGAGACAAATTGATTCAAGGTTTTCTCCTTGAGCCTGCAGCCAGGATGCCTGTAACAATAGCAGCTGTGGAGGGAGGTGCTATGGTTTTATCTCAGTGGAGATTTGAAACTCACTTATGCAGGACAAGCGGCCCACCAGACATCTACATATGGGAAAAAGAAACAGCAAGAAATGTGGCAAAGTGGCATTGGGCACTAAATAAAGCTGCCATGAAAATTCCCAGGGAATTTGCTCAGTGAGGCATTCTCAGGCTGTATGTCGGGGTAGCACTCTACTGTTCCATATCACTCTTCTTTTCCTTCTCCACTCTCTTCACTGCTCCCAATTATGATTCTAGCTAGGATTCACATTGTATCCCGACAGTGGACGATGGCTACAAATATCTACACCACATCTGGCAAATCACGTTTGCTTCCTAGAAGCTCAGTTTCATTCTTCTAAATGCATGTGAGGCAGAGACTGCTAGCTGTTCATCTTCTTCCTGGGTACACAGCTAAAGTCTATCTTTGTGTCTCTTGTCATTAGGCAAAGCCACATGACTGTCCTCATTCCTAGCTAACAGAAAATGAGTAGAAGAGATGTGTGCCATCTTTTTCTCTTCCCACCAGCTGCATGCAGATGATGACAAAGACCTGGGTATCCACAGATTGAAGATAGCACAGCCAGCCAGAAAATATATTCCAGAATTACCCTGTGAAAGAAAGCTGCCCCCTAACCCAAAATATCATCCTTGAACTATTTCATGAGCCAGAAGTAAACATTGATGAGGTTAAGCCACTAAAGTTTGGGAGCCAATTTATTACAGAAGCCTGCTGATTTAGTCTGTTTTGTGATGCTACAAAGAAATACCTGAGACAGGGTAATTTATCAGGAAAAGAGATTTGTTTAGTTCGTCGTTCTGCAGGATGTAGAAGAATAGTGCCAGCACTGTCTTCTGGTGGGGACCTCAGGAAGAGACCAATCATGGTAGAAGGGAACAGGGAACTGGTACGTCATGGGGAGAGAGAGAGGAGAAGAGAAATCAAATGTAGGAGTGCCAGGATCTTTTCAACAACCAGCTTTTGCATGAACTAATAGAGTGGGAACATACTCATTACCTTAGGCAGGGCACAAAGTCATTCATGAGGGATCTCCCCCCATGACACAAATAACTCCCCTTACGTCCCACTGCCAACATTAGGGATTAAATTTCACAAGAGATTTGGAGGGAACAAATATCCAAACTATATCATCTACCCTACTCTGACTAATACAGAGTGATATTATTACCTCCACTCCCTACCTCAAAAGATGGAAGGTAGAATAAAATAAAACATTCTGTGGGCCAGGAGTGGTGGCTCACACCTGTAATCCCAGCACTTTGGGAGGTGGAGGTGAGAAGATTGCCTGAACCCAGGGGTTCAATACCAGTCTGGGCAACTTGTCGAGATCTCACCTATACAATAAATTTTAAAAGTAGCCAGGCACGGTGGCATACACTTATAGTTCCAGCTACCTGGCAAGCTGAGGCAGAAAGATTGCCTGAGTCCAGCTGGTAGAGTCTGCAGAAACCATAAGGGTGCCACTGCTCTCCGCCTTGGAAACAGAGTGAGACTTCAACTCAAAAAAAAGAAATTTAAAACTGCAAAAAGCACAGTCCCGCACCCCCAGTACAGTTTCAGAATTGAACAAAGCCAGAGGAACTATAGGAGATAGCCAAGGAAAAATAGGAGATTGAGTAAACAGAAGTAAGAGTTACCCTGCCATCACTGAAAAATAGAATTAAAGAAGAGGTTAAATAAAGGGGAGGGAGAAAAACCTAAACAAATGAAGAAAAGACAAAGGAAGAATATGAGTCTCACACAGACCCCTGAGAGGTCAACCACTGAGAATACAGACCGAAATGCCCCCAGAATGACTTGTCTCAAACTGCAAACTCAAATATCAAGATATCGATAGAGAGAATAAATAGAAATGAAGAGAGACGAGAGGAAAGAATGAAAGAGTTGATAACTGAGATAACAGCAATAAAGAATACAGTGCATGAAATAAATAACAAACTGATAAGCACAGAAAGCAGAAATAACCAAACAGAAGAAAGAATCTCAGAGCTGGAGGACCAAAATATGGAACTAACTCAAACTTAGAAAAGAAGCTTAAAAAGAAAGAACAAAACCTCCAAGAGATGAGTGATTATATGATGTGACCATTCAAATACAAGAAATTCAGCAAATTCTTGCAAGATAACAAATGAGAAGTCCAAATCCTAGACATAGTAAATCCCTACAAGAAGTGGGTATAAAAGAAAAAAATCCTAAAGGCAGCAAGAGAGTAATGTCAGACTACCTACCAGGGAAACCAATCAGAATAGCAGCAGACTTGTCTACAGAAACACTTCAGGTTAGGAGAGCTTGGAGCTCAATCTTCAAAGTTTTCCAAGATAATAAATTTCAACCAAGAATTACCTATCCAGCTAAGCTAGGGTTCATAAGTCTTGGAGAATTAAAATCCTTCCCAGACATTCAATCTCTAAGAGTTTTTGCCATCTCCAGGACAGCTCTGCAAGAAACACTTAAGAAAGAAAAAAAGAATGACAATGCCATTCCCAAGAATGCAGGAAAAAAGATGGAAAATACACATAAATCAACCCCAAAATCAAAAGAAAGACAACAAACAAATAAACAAACAAACAGCAGCAACTACAACAAACCCTATAAGAATCTCATAACACAGATAAACTCTCACATCTCAATAATTAGCCTGAATGTGAATGGACTAAATGCATCACTGAAAAGACAGAGAATGGCAAATTGGATAAAATATCATGATGCAACAATATGTCATCTCCAAGAGACTCATCTCACCAGGATGGACACTCACAGATTCAAAGTAAGAGGACGGAAAACAAATTTTCAGG
This sequence comes from Carlito syrichta, assembly GCF_000164805.1. Lineage (NCBI taxonomy): Eukaryota > Metazoa > Chordata > Mammalia > Primates > Tarsiidae > Carlito > Carlito syrichta. Next base: position 344,204 of record NW_007259173.1, on the reverse strand, counting down.
TGAACAGAACACAAAAGAAAGCAGGAGTCATGATCTTAATATCAGTCAAAACACCCTTTAAGAAATCAAAAATTAAAAAAATACAAAAGGTCACTACATAATGATAAAATGTTCAATCCATCAACAAGAAATATTCATGCTAAACATATATACACCCAACAAAGGAGCACCAACTTTCATAAAGCAGCTTCTAGGAAACGTAAAAAAGATATTGACTCTAACACTATCATATGTGGGGACTCAAACACTCCACTCACAACCCCAGACAGATTATCAAGACAAAAAATCAACAAGGTGATCTGGAACCTTAGCATGATGCTTGACCAAATTGACTTATTGATACCTACAGAACACTCAACCCAGCAACCAGGGAATATACATTCTACTCATCACCACGTGGAATGTACTCTAGGATCAACCACATCTTCAGCCATAAATCAAGCATAAATAAATTCCATAAGATTGAAATACTGCCATGCACCTTCTTAGACCAGTAAAAATAAATATCAACACCAACAAAGTTCTCCCAAGACATGAACACTAAACAGCATGATGCTGAACAACTCCTGGGTCAATGTGGAAATCAAAACATAAATTAAAAGATTCCTGGAAAACAAAGAAACATCTTACCAAAATCTCTGAGATGCCATGAAAACAGTACTAAGAGGGAAATTCATATTTCTATGAACACACATGAAGAAAATGGAAAGATAACAAGTTAACAGCCTAACAAATCACCTAAGGAAGTTGGAGAAGCAAGACCACAAAAACCCTAACTTCAGCAGAAGAATCCAGATCACCAAAATAAAAGCCCAAATTTGGGACAAAAAAGACAAAAAGATAGTACAAAAAATCAACAAAACAAAAGCTGGTTTTTTGAAAGGATAAACATGACTGATGGATGGACCCCTAACTAGACTGACCAAGAAAAGAGAAGAAAAGCCCAAATAAATGCAATCAGAAATGAAAAAAATCAAATCACAACTGACCCCAAAGAAATACAAAAGATTATCGGAGATTACTACATACACTTGTTATGGAAACAAACTTGAAAACCTAAAGGAAATGAAGGACTTTCAAACATCATACAACCTCCCCAGGTTGAAACAAGAAGAGAGAGATACCCTAAATAGACCATTAACAATCAATCCAGGAATCCAACTATGTCATAAGAAATCTACCTATCAAAAAAAAAAAAAGACTTGGACTAGATGGCTTTCCAGCAGAATTCTACAAAACATACTAGGAAGAGCTGACACCAATCTTATTGAAAGTATTCCAAGAAATCAAGAAAGATGAAACTCTCCCCAAATCATTTTATGAAGCTAACATCACATTGATACCCAAACTGGGTAAAGATCCAACAAAGAAAGAGAACCACAGGCCAATACCCTTGATGAACATACATGCTAAACTTCTCAACAAGATTTTAGCAAACCAGATCCAACAACACATCTCAAAAATCAGCCACCATGACCAAGTAGGCTTCATCCCCAGGATGCAGGGCTTGCTCAACATCTGCAAGACCATAAACGTAATTAAATACATCAACAGATGTAAAAATGAAAACCACATGATTATAGCATTAGACATAGAGAAAACTTTTGATAAAATCCAGCACCCTTTATTGATAAACATCTAGGCATAGACGGACCATACCTCAAAATAGTGAGAGCCATCCATGAGAAAACCTCAGCCAACATACTGCTAAATAGACAGAAATTGGAACCATTTTCCCTGAAAACCAGAACAAGAACAAGACAAGGATGCCCACTCTCACCCCTCCTGTTCAGCATAGTTTTGGAAGTTCTAGCTGGAGCAATCAGGCAAGAGAAGAAGATCAAGGCTATCCAAATAGGAAAAGAAGTTAAGTTATCCCGCTTTTCATACGACATGATTCTACACCTCAGATTCAAAAACCCCAGAGAACCTGTCAAAAAGCCTCCTTGCACTGATAAAGGACTTTGGCAAAATCCCAGATATAAAATAAATGTGCAAAAGTCAGTTGCATTCCTATACACCAACAATAAACAAACAAAAACCCAAATAAAAAGAACAATCCCATTCACAATAGCCACACACACACAAAATGAAATAAAATATCTTAGCATCTTCCTAACCAGAGAAGCGAAAGACCTTTACAATGAAAACTATAAAACACTGCTCAAAGAAATTGAAGATGACAAACAAATGGGAAAATGTTCCATGCTCATGGATTGGAAGAATTAACATTGTTAAGATGTTCGTCCTACCAAGGCAATCAACAGATTTAACATAATACCCATTAAAATACCAGTAGCATTCTTCTCAGACCTGGAAATGACAATACAGGAATTCATATGGAAGCATAAATACCCGTGAATAGCCAAAATAATCCCCAGTAAAAAAAAAGCAAAGTGAAAGTTATCACGCTCCCAGACTTTAAATTTTATTATAAATCTACAATAAGCAAAACAGCCTGGTATTGGTACAAGAACAGGCATATAGACCAATGGAACAGGATGGAGATTCCAGAAGCAAAACCTCAATTTCTCAATCAAGAAAGATGGAACTCTCCCCAAATCATTTTATGAAGCCTCCATCACTAACCATTGGGGAGAGGAGAACCTATTCAGTAAGTGGTGCTGGAAAAACTGGCTGACCACAGGCAGAAGATTAAAACAAGACCCCTATCTAGCATCATACACGAAAATCAACTCTAAATGGATCAAAGACCTAAACGTAAAACCTCAAACTATAAGAACCTTAGAAAAAGCAGCAGACATCCTTAGGGAAATTGGAACTGGCAACCAATTCCTGATCAAACCCCAAGTGCCCATGCTGCAAGACTATAAGAGGTAAGATAGACAAGTGGGACCTCATCAAACTGACAAGCTTCTGCAAAGCCAAAGAAACCATCAAGAGAATAGAGAGACAGCCCACAGATTGGGAAAAAATATTTGCCAACTGTGTGTCTGACAAATGTCTAACATCTAGGATCTACAAGGAGCTCAAACATGTTGAAAAAAACAAAAAAAACAACCCCATTACAAAGTGGGCAAAAGATATGAATAGACACTTCTCAAAAGAAGACATACTAGCAGCCAACAGATACCTGAAAAAATGCTCAGCCTCACTAGTCATCAAAGAAATGCAAATTAAAACCACACTGAGATACCACCTAACTCCTGTCAGGATGACCATCATCAATAACTCAAAAAACAACAGATGTTGGAGAGGATGCGGTGATAAGGGAACACTTCTACACTGTTGATGAGGATGTAAACTAGTATAACTTCTGTGGAAAACAGTGTGGCGATTCCTAAAAGATCTAAAAATCGACCTTCTATATGACTCTGCAATCCCCTTACTGGGAATATATTGGGAGGAACTCAAATCATTCTACAAAAAAAAATATCTGCACACGCATGTTTATTGCAGCATTGTTCACAATAGCAAAAACATGGAACCAACCATGCTGCCCAACAAAAGAGGACTGGATTTTTAAAATGTGATGCAATACTACGCAGCCATAAAAAAGGACAGAATTATGAACTTCTCAACAGCTTGGATGGACTTAGAGCCTATAATACTGAGTCATCTATAATACTGAGTGACCTCACACAGAAACAAAGATCAGAATATCACATGTTCTCACTCATATAATGGACCTTGAACATCCAATGTAATACTATAAGAAAATGACTGACGGTACTGGGAAACTATGGGGGGGAGGGGGAGGGGATTAACAGTAGCAAATATCTGTCTGGGGCTGGGAAAACACCTCTTATCAACAGGGTGTCTGAATGAAACGTAATTGTACACCTAACCCTTAACTGTACCCCACAAAACTATAATAAAAATACTGATTAATTATTAAAAAAAAAAAAAAATACTAGCAAAAAATGTTTGAAAATGGAATTTTCCCTGGTATTTAGAAAGTCTATGTAGAATGATGCCTAGGTAAATTATAGCAGCTAACATCAACCTGTTTGAAATGTCAAAGAATTATCAATAAGAATAAAGTTCAGATAATTTTAGATTTTCTCAGTATCACAGTATGAGATCTTCCTGGGAAGAATTGGATTGATATGCTTGTATAGTATTATCAAGCTCTATGTTATTGAGTTGGTATATTTTCCCCATTTATTACTAGTTAAGTAAAGCAGTGGAATATTTTTTTGAGTCTTAAAACTTCATTTTATACAAGTAAGGTGATTTCCCCAAATCTGTGGGTGTCTCAGAATTTGATCAACAGCAAACCTGTTTGTCTTCTTTTCTTTTTTAATATAATTCACTTTAATTCTAACCCCTCTGGCCATATTTTCTGTAGTGAGCAAATGTGAAATGTGAAGTACCTAAAATAAGTATGTGAACGTATAGAAAAGAGAAACAAATGGATATTAGTTCTTTTTTTGGAAAAAAAATAAAGATTTAAAACAAGTTCTTTGCCAAAATTTAATTGCTGAAGCTTAGTTAAAATGATATGTTAAGGAACTGAGAAAAATCTATTGTCATACCTGGGGGAAATACTACAGTGATTTAAAAAAAGCCTGGAGGTGCTATATGCTTTTGTAGATGGAAAACTACATGAAATAATATCCTCTATGGAAGTAATTGATTACATCTTTCATGTTAGATTAGGGATAGCAAAGACATGTTTGAAAAGACACGCATCACTGCTGTGTAAGCGAGTTAAGACAGAAAGGGAAGTGTCTAAGTATTGTGAGGTGTTTGCAAGTATAAGACGGTTTAGAAATGAATCATTCTATACTTAGATATGAGTTATCCAGTACATAATAGTACAGGAATAGATATGACCTTTGTACTAGTTAGTCTATTTTCTGAGGGCACTAACTGCACAATGAAAGAGAGGAGGATGATTAGGCAACATCAGAAATCAAAAAGAAACAGCCACTCTCCCTCCTCTGCTCATCCCACACCTACAAACTAATAACAGCTAATATATGTTGAATGTCTACTTAGTTATTTGCCTTAAATTATACAGGTGGTGGAATTGGAATCCAAGTCAGATCTTCTGTCTCCAGGCTCTATTTCTTATCAGAGAATAGATTTGTGTTAAAAGTGTAGGCTGTGGAGTTCTGTTTTTGAAATATTAGCATGCGACCATCAGGACAATTTTGAAATGGAAATTTGTAATTGGCAACTAAACGTTGCAGAAGGGAGAAATTAGATAGGATTGTCAGATTGAAAGTCAATAATATGTAGAGAGTTCTCATGCAGTAAGATTGAAAAAGATCATCCAGGGAATGTTACCAAAAAAAAAAAAAAAAAAAAAGAAAGAAAAAGTGGAACAAGAATATCCAAGAATGGGACTAAGAAGTGGTGGCCAAGACATAGAGAGAAAGCAAAATGATAATACAAAGAGGGAGAATTTCAAAAAGAAGGATGTAACCACTGCAGCAAAGAAAGTTAGTCAAATGAATATTGAGTTATGCTCATTGCATTTGTCAAGTAGACCAACATGGGTGAAATTACAGGAAACATGTGTGAAGTGGTGGGCATGGAAGCCAAATTCTAACAAGTGGAGGTGCTAAAGTCTAGATTAAAAATCCAAACACAAGCCAGGCTCGGTGGCTCAGCCTGTAATCCCGTGCCTTTGGGAGGGTGAGGTGAGTGGATTGCCTGAGCCCGCGGGTTCGAGACCCGCCTGGGCAGCGAGACCTCATCTCGACAATAAATCAAAAAATCATCCGGGCGTGGTAGCGCAGGCCTGTAATTCCGGCTACTCGGAAGGCGGAGGCGGAAGGATCGCCGGAGCCGGCGGGTCGAGGCTGCGGTGGCCGGGAGCGGCCGCGGCCCTCCAGTCTGGGCGACAGAGTGAGACTCCAACTCAAAGGAAAAAAAAAAAAAATCCAGACACTAAATGAACATAAAAATGGAAACAATAGACAATGGGAAAACGAAAATGGGAGGCAGGGAGGGAGGTGAGGGTTCAGAAACTACTTATCAAGTACAACATTTGCTATTTGACACATGGGACTACCAGAAGACCAATCTCCATCCTTACACAATATGCCCATGTAACAAACATGTCCTTGTACCCTGAGTCCAAAATGAAGAAATGAAAAATAATTTCAATCCTCCATACCCCAAATCCTGATGCTATTATGGAAAAGATAATGTGACCCCATCAACACACCAAAAATGTTTACAAATCACTGCAAACAAAGTGAAAGGCAAGAACATATGGAAAAATTGAGTTAATATATTTTTAAAACCTTCAGACAATTGACAAGAAATTAGGCAGACAAAACAATGACAAAATATTTAAAGGCTATGAACAGGAAGTTCTTTGTAAGAAAAAAATACAAATTCTCAACAAACATAAAAAATTCTCACTCTCACTAGAGGTAGAGGAAATGCAAATTTAAATATCAATGAAAATTTTTAAATCTATCAGACTGAAAAAAAGGTTTTTTAAAATTTTGTCGAACGATCGTAGGACTTCAGGGAAACTAGTTCCCTGACGTATTGTTGGTGGAATGCAAAGCCACTTTTAGAACAGAAAATATCTATTAGCATTTAAAATATACTTAAATTTTTGGTCCACTAGTTCCATTTGGAGATTCTATTGAATAGAAATCAAATAACATCTACGGTGTTATGATCAAATATATTGTCTTAGCATTGTTCATAGTGGCATGGAGTTGGATACAATTTAATAATTAAATAATAGTAATGGTTGACTTGATTATTGCATATTCATACAGTATATTAGCACTGACTAATAGAACTTTTTGCAATGATGAAAATGTTCTATAATGGTATTGTCCAATGTGACAGCTACTAGATACATTTGTCTATTGAGTGATTAACAAGTGTGACTAAGGATTAAATTTAATATAACTTTATTTAAATTTGGTCAGGCACAGTGGCTCACACCTGTAATCCTGGCACTTCGGGAAGCTGTAGGGGGAGTATTGTTTGAGCCCAGAAGTCTGAGATCAGTCTCAGTAACACAATGAGATCTTGTCTGTACAAAAGCTTATTAAAAAAAAATAGTTGGATGTGTTGGCACATGCCTGTAGTCCCAAGCTACTTGGGAGGCTGAGATGGGAGAATCACTTGAGGCCAGGAGGTCGAGATGCAGCGAGCTGGGATCATGTCACCGCACCCTAACCTGGGTGACATAGCAAGATCTTGGGTGGCATAGCAAGATCTTAAAAAAAAAAAGTGAGTTTGCTCATGTTTTTATACCCGGAGTGTTATTCAGTTAAAAAATACAGTTCCTGAAGTATGTATGGCTTGATCTAGGTTTTTTTTTTGAATTTGCAAAAATAAAATGAAAATTCCCAGTAAACATGCGTGCATATTTACGAAATCTAAGAAGAGTGTGTAAAGGATAAATTCAAATGCTTAGCAATTTTAGTCTGAGTTTTGAACAAATGTGACAAAAGTCACTTCTGGGCCAGGGTTTTTAGTTATTGGTTAAAATTCTCCAAAATCTCTTTCCTCTGTCATGTCAACTAACAATTTTCAACATAGTGATCACTCCATCAATCTAGGTTTCAAAGAGAGAAAATAAATGAGAATCTATAATGTGGGTTAAAAATTTTTTTTACCTTAAACCCTTTGAAATATGGGCTTGTTATAGCAGTTACTAAAATTGTCTTATACGTGTTAAGTTATGGAGAATCGTTACATAGATTCAAAATTAGTAAAAACACAACACAACAAAACAAAGACAAAAACAAGAAAAACAACAATTTAAGATTTCCCAAATGGGATTCTAGTCTGCAGGATTTGGTTAAGTCTTCCTCTCTAGTTTTGTCTGGTAACTCATCCCTACATACAACGATGTTGCCATTATTCTCAGAATCTTTTCTACCCTTCCTTGATGTGGTTGCTTCTTCACTCCAGATGTGGGTCCCTGTTCCAAATCTCAGCCACAGGCAGGTGTGTGGCTGTGCAGACATTCATAGATGGAAGTCTTTCCCTCAGATACATTTAGCAAAGTAGCCAAGAGAAGAATTAAAATATAATTATAGAACAAAACATATTGGGGAATGTAGGTTGAAATTATGAGCCAAAGTTCTCCTTTTTCATAGCAAAAAGACATATTGTGTCCTAGAGTTTGTAAATCAAATCAAGACACGACTGAATGATTAGAAATAATGCGGTATTCAAAGCAAGATTTAAACCCAGAATGATTTTAAAATGTAGAACAGGGGGAACATGCAGCAACACAAAGTTTACCTGGCCCCAAATCAGGTGAAGTGAAGACAAGTCGTAGTCCCAAGCTTTTACCTGCATGAAGCCTACTTGTGTTGATAATCTTGACTTCTACCCCACATCTCTGTAGGAAAATAAAGTAAAATAAAATAAAATAAAATAAAATAAACTTCTAGTAATACTGCTGATACCAAAAAGGTAAATGATGAAAATATGGGATTTCAATTTAATGATGTGTATAAAAATCAGGTGGGAAAATAAATATGCATCTGACAATAAAAACAAAGCAAAACAAAACAAGTAACCTAGAGAAGCATGAGTGACTAGGGGGGAAGAATGAAAACTTTTTTTTTTTTTGTATTTTTTTGAAGTGATATATTACTTCCATACATAAAGAACAAAAAACCACAGGCATGATTGAATATGCTTGTCTAGCCTCTTTTTTCCCCTCTCACCTCTCTTGAATTTGGATTTGTCCATGATGCTCTATACTTGTCCACTAAAGTCCTGACTGCTGCCTTACAATCCAATGGGGGCCTGTGATTTGGTGGTCCAGGATTAAAGCCACACCACTGAACCTGTTTCCCAGATCATCATTCTCTGATGACATCTGCATTCAGGTACCCCAGGACAATACCTGGTGGCATGAGTTGGCTGTAGGTCCCGACTTCTTTTCCTGAATGCCTAAGTGGGAGCTCAGTCTGTAGGATTTGGTTGAGTTTTCCGCTCCAGTTTTGTCTGATAACTCATACAACTATGTTGCCTCTATTGTTAGAATCTTTTCTACCCTTCCTTGATGTGGTTTCTTCTTCACCCCAGAGTTGGGTCCCTGTTCCAAATCTCAGCATAGGCAGGTGTATGACTGTGCAGACATTCATAGATGGAAATGACCCCATCTATGGGGTCACTTTTTGAGTGACCCCAGAGTCTCTCTTGGTGTCTGAAATTTCCACTGTTTTGCTCTTTATCTGAATAAGTGACATCCCACTCTAGTACTAAATGCATCTGGAACAAAAGCTCACATGAGTACTGTAAGAGAGTGTCTTCCTAAAAGTGAACAAAGCAAAAAGCAAGAACAAAATTACCACACAAGTCTAGAGTCTGCTTTTATTAAATCTCTTATTTCTGTTCTGTGTCTACCTTGTCTCTTAAAAACAGACACCATTAACAAGTTTAAAGTGTACCCTTCTGGATGCTTTTTCTAGAACTCATTTTGGTGTTGCCAGGTGTGCACATATGTGTATGTAGTGTGCTGATTTTTATATCCCCTAAAGAGCACAAACCATTCAATTCTGACTGCACGATAGATTAAAAGGACCATTTTATTTTCATGTTAAATTTTCATGTATGAAAAAGAGTTTAGCTGTTATCAGTCTGTATTTTTGTCATTTTTCTTATCGTTTATCTTTTTCTTATTTATTTATTTATTTATTTATTTATTATTTATTTATTTATTTATTTTGAGTTGGAGTCTCAGTCTTGTTGCCCAAGCCCGAGTGCAGTGGCACACTCACAGCCACTGCAGCCTCAACCTGCTGGGCTCAGGTGATCCTTCTGCCTCAGTCTTCCAAGTAGCTGGAATTACAGACGCATGCCACCATGCCCAGCTAGTTTTTGTGATTTATTGTAGAGACGAGGTCTCACCAAGTTGCTCAGACTGACCTCTAACCCCCGGGCTCAGGCAATCCTCTCACTGTGGCCTCCCAAAATGCTGGGATTACAGTCTTATTTGTTTTTAAAAGCTCCTTTTTATTTTGATTAAATTTGTTTATCGTACATGTGCAGATTTCTAGGGTAGTTTTTAATGTCTACTTTCACACATTTCTGGTAATTCAAAATACATTCCAGTCATACAAAGGAAGAAATATATAGCAGCACAATAAAAGTAGAAAACTTCAAAATTCAAGAAGACAGAAAAATTTAAGGCAATGTTGGAATTAAACTGCACTTCAGACAAAATGGACCTTATATATATATTTGTATATGTGACATACATACACACATACACATATACACACACCAGAATTTTCCATCCACCATCAGCAGAACACACATTTTTTCCAGTGCATATAGAACATTTTCCAGAATAGAACATAATATACTAGGACACAAACAGTATTAACAAATTTTAACAAATTGAAATTTTGCCTAGTATTGTTTCTAACCACAATGAAACTATAAATCAATAGCAGGAGGAATTCCAGAAAATATAAAAATATAGAGTAACAAAGCAAAATGCTCCTGAATAGCCAATGAAACAATAAACAAAAATGATATTAAAAGAAATTCTAGGAATAAATGAAAATGAAAACACAGCATATCAAAACCTAATGGACAGAACAAAATTAGTACACAGAAGAACATTTAAAGCAATAAATACCTACATTTAAAAAATTTAGAACGCCTAAAACTACCTAACTTTGCATCTAAAGAAACTAAAAAAAAAATAAAATAAACCCCAAATAAGTAGAAAGATGTAATAAAAATTAGAGCAGAGATTAAAAAAAATAGAAACAAAGAAATAAGATGGATTAATAAAATGAAAACTTGGTGTTTTGAAAAGAAAAACAAAAATAGACAAACATTTAGTCAGGCTAGGAAAAAATAGAGAAAAACTCAAGTAATAAAACTAAAGATGAAAAAGGAGACATTACAAATGATAGCACAGAAATACAAGAATTCATGAGACTATTTATTATAAATGTTTATACACCAACAAATAGGAAAACATGGAAGAAGTTGATAAATTTCTGGACACATACAACTTATTAAGACTGAATAATGAAGAAATAAAAAATTAAACAGACCAAACACAAGTTTGGAGACTGAACCAGTAATAAAAATTTCTCATCAAAGAAAGGCTTAGGGCCAGATGGCCTCATTGTTGAATTCTCCCAAACTAATTTACGAGGCCAGCATTCCCCTAATACCAAAACCAGACAAGGACACAGCAGGAAAAAAAAAATAACATCACAGGCCAATACCTGTGATAAACATAGGGACGAAAATCCTCAACAAAATAGTACCAAATCAAATCCAGTAGCACATTAGAAAAACCACTCACGATGATCAAGTGGGATTTTTCCTAACAGTGTGAAACTGGTTCAACATATGCAAACCAACAAATGCGATTTATCAGATTAACAGAATGAGGGACAAAAAAAAGATTAGTTTGAGTGATGAAGAAAAAATAATTCACAAAATTCAACATTCCTTAATAATAAAAACTCCCCACACTGATGAAAGAAATGAAAGCGGTCTCAAAGAAATGGAAAGATATCTTGTGTTCCTAAATTGAAAGCACTAATATTATGAAAATATAATTGATCTATAATTGACCTACAGAGTGAATGCAATATCTGTCAAAATACCAACAACAAAAAATTCTAAAATTTATATGGAACCCCAAAAGACCGTGAACAAACAAAGCAATCTTGAGCGAAAAGAACCTAGTTGGAGGCATCACGCTATTCAACTTCAAAATATGTATAAAGCTCTAATAACCCAAATAGCATGGTCCTGGCATAAAATCAAATGCTTAGTTCAGTGAAATAGAATGCGGAGTCCAGAATTAAATTTGAGACTTTGCACACACTAGGGAAAGAATGATCTTTTCAATAAATGGTGTTGGAATATGAGATAGGCACATGCAGAAGAGTGAAACTAGATTCTTCTCTCTCAACAGACACAAAAATCAATTCAAAGTGGATTACAGACTTGAATGTAGGACCTGAAACTTTAAAGCTCCCAGAGGAAAATATAGGGAAAAAAAATAAAACCAACTGACATTGGTCAGTAAAAATAAAAAAATTATGAAAAAAACCCTCAAAAGCACAGGCAACAAAAACAACAATAAACAAATTGGATTATATCAAACTAAAAAGCTTCTGCACGGTGAAGGAAACAATAAACAGAATGAAAAGATAACCTATAGAACTGGAAAAAAACTTTGCAAACTACTTATCCAGCAGGCAATTAATATCCAGAATATACAAAAGGCTCAACTCAATAGCAAATGTAATAATATCTGATTAAAAATGAGCAAAAAATCAGAAAAGCCATTTCTTCAAAGAAGACATACAAACGAGAAACACGTACATGAGAAATTGTTCAACATAACTCATCACCAGGAAAATGCAAAGCAAAACGAGCATGAGATGTTATCTCACTTCAGTTGAAATGGCTATCATTGGAGAGATAAAAGATAAGAAGCGTTGGCCAGGATGTAGAGAAAATGGAATTCTGTTTTTTTTTTCTTACCTTTAAATTTTTTAATTTAAAATTGTGGGGTGCAATTCGGGGTTAGGTATACAAATATTCATTGTGCGACAATGGAATGCTTACACACTGTTGACGGAAACACGAATGAGTATAGCCATTATGGAAAACAGCACAGAGTTTCCTCAAAAAACTAAAAACTGAGCTATCATATATGATCCAGCAATCCCATGGCTGGATCTGTATCCCAAAGGAGTGAAGTCATTCTGTCGAGGACATATCTGCCCTTCCATGTTTATTGCATCACTATTCACAACAGCCACACTATGGAATCAACCTAGGTATCCACCAAGGAATGAATTAATCCAGTCCTGAAGACACTCTCCTTGATGGCTGGCCAATATCCCCTCGTGTATACGATGTACCACACCACAAAGAAGGACAGAGTCACTGACTTCACAGCCACTTGGATGGAGCAGGAGACAATTGTATTTAGCAATCTATCACAAGAACAAAGAAACAAATATTCCATGTTTTCTTTCTTTTTTAAATTATACATATCTTTTATTTTAAAATTGTAGGGTGTAGTTAAGGGTTAGGTATACAAATATTCATTGTGCAGGGACCCTTGTTGATGAGGTGTACTCCTCCTTCCCCAGACAGATATTGACCACCGTTAATCTCACCTCCCTGTCCCTCCCTGTCCCCCTCAACCCCCGTAGTTTCCTGCCACTGTCAATCCTTTTCGTATAGTATTACGGTAGTTGTTCAAGGTCCACTTATGAGTGAGAACTTGTGATACTCAGATCTTTGTTTCTGTAAAAGATCACTTGGTATGATAGACTAATTCCATCCAGGTTGCTGCGAAATTCATGGTTTTCTTCCTTTTATGGCTGCGTAATATTCCATCGTGTATAAGCACCACACTTTTTAAATCCAGTCCTCTTTTGATGGGCAGCACGGCTGGTTCCATGATCTTGCTCTTGTGAACAACGCTGCCACAAAAATACGTGCGCAGGTATCTTTTTCATAGAGTGATTTGAGTTCTTCAGGGTACATTCCCAGCAGGGGGATTGCGGGGTCGTGTGGAAGGTCAGTTTTTACAACTTTTAGCCACCGCCACACTGATTTCCACTCATAAAGGGGACCTGAAGATTAATCACAAAAGCCCAAGCGAGGGATGGGCGGTCACAGGAAACTGCCCAGGGAGGAAGGGAGTGGAGACCACAAAACAACACAGAGCGTTCCTGCTCCCAAACCAGGGCAAGTGAGGACCAATTGGAGGCCCAAACTTCATCTGCACGTAGAATCCTTGCATACCTAATCCTCACTTGTACCCCACATCTTTATAATAAAGCTAAAAGATAAAAACATATAAAAAGCATTGTCCTCTGGCACTGTGAATAAAAGAAAGATATTGCCTCCAGGGTGTCACTCTGCCTGTCTCTCTCCTTCCCTCCCACTTCCTTCTTTCCTTTCTGTGTAACTGCTATGGAATCTCACGTGTTAATTCCCCTCTACATCTAAAATTATGAAAAAAAACCATGAAGCAAAAAAATCGTTCCCTCTGAGCCACAATAATCCGCTTCTCTGGGTTTACCCAGATTCACCTTTCAGTTTCGGGCTGGATGTTTACCAGGTGTTGTTGGCTCTCCTTAGCTGCGTGTTTTTGCAGATGTGCAGAGGGTGTCCTTTTTTGCAACCACTTGACCTTAATAAAAGAGGACCCCAGAGGCCTACGGTCTTACCTTTTAGAGTGAATTATAAGTTTTACCTTTCCGCTTTTACTTAGCCTTTCAAATGACACTGACAGTCTTAGATAATTAAATAACTCTGCTTCTTCAACCTAGACTTTCAAGCATTAATCTCCTCTGATATTAGACTAGGAAAGGAAACAAAAACACTTTTATTTATTTTGCAGTGCACATTGCAGTGTGTCTCATATAATTCCCTCTCAAATTAATTATCTTAGTATTTCAGAGAACCATATTTTTATCTGGCATGTTCTTGGCCTAATCGTAGAAGAGATAAGTGTATTGCTTGCATAACTATGTGAATCAGACATGGAAAATACATATTAAATTATTTAATTCATCTCCCTGCCAATACTGTATTACTCCCTAAAGTCCGTTGGTCTGTTTTTTTAGCCTTGTTGCATAATTCACAAATAGAACTTAACCAAAAGTTTTTATTTTCCTTATTTTTTAATTGATCAATGGCCCTGTTGTACCTGTTACAGAAATAAGAAAACTAAAGAAATGAAATGAACTTATCAAAATTGTATAGATAGTGACTTATTCAGTGTGAACTCAATTTTAAATTTAAAATGAGACTATCTTATTAAAAATGTAAATGAAAAAATGATTTAAATGAAAAAAATCATTCAACCAAGCTCTGAATTTGCAATCCATCAAACATACTGAGAAAATGTGAGTGTTTTGGAAGAATTTGAAAATTGTATCACCTCCTGTGTTTCTTTATGGATTATTTTCGCTCTTTGCGTGTTGACAAATATGTAGGATTACACACCCACGCCTAATATCAAAATACAGAAGAATTTTATCATCTTCCAGTTTTCTTCATGCTATGACTTTGTAGCTCTTCTCCCATTCAACTTCTGGAAGCCATTAAACTGTCTTATGTCACTATACTTTCTATGTTTACTAGAATGTCATAAACGGAGTTAGACAGTATGCAGTCTTTTGAGTCTGGCTTCTTTTCTCAGCGTGTTTGAGATTCTTCCTTCTGTGGAGTGTGCACTCGTTTGATGCTTTTCATTGCCAAGTAGCCTTCCCTGGGATGAATACAACATGTGTGCAACCATTACCAAGTTGAGGGACATTTAAGTCATTCCCAGTTTTTGACAATTGCTAATGAAGCTAGTATCAACTTTACGTACAGATTTTTGCATGTATCTAGATTTTTACTTCACTTGTGGAACTACCTGGGGATGGAATTTCTAGGTTATCTGGTACATGTAACTTTAGAAAAACTTCCAAACTAATTTCCAAAGAAATTGTATTGTTTTGCATTTCCAGTAGAAATCTATGAAAGTTCAAGTTGATCTGTGTCTGTATTTTTCTTTCTTCCCTCCTTCTCTCTCTCCCTTCCTTCTCCTCCTCCTTGCTTTTCTTTTTATTTCTTTCTTTTTGCTATTTTAAAATATTTGTAGTGGTTTCTCATTGTGGCTTCAGTTTGCATGCTTAAATAATAATGATGTTAAGCACCTTCTCATGTTCTTATCTGCCATCAGTATAACTGCATAATTCACTAGCAGAATTTAATCAACATTCTCCAAAGAAATTTAGAGGTATATCTTTTGAATCTTCTGCACGCTTTATGTTACTGAGTTATGTAGGTTTTGTTTTGCTTTTTGTTTTTTTTCACTATTCAGTTTTGAGAGCTGTTTATGAATTCGAGTACCAAAACAGAAACCTTGTCAAATGTGCAGTTTGTAAATATTTTCTCCCTGTATGTTGCTTGTTTTTTTTTTTCTCATAACAGTATTTTTTGCAGAGTGAAACATTTTTAATTGTATGAGTCCAGTTGGCACTTTTCAAATATTTTACAGATCATGCTATTGGTGTTATGTATAAACACTTGCCCAACCCATGGTCACAAAGAGGTTCTTCTCTGTTTTTTTTTTTCCTTCTAAAATTTTAAAGCTTTATGTTCTACATTTAGGACTAAGATCCACTTTGACTATATTTTTCTAGGTGTGAAGTGTAAGCTATTGGTTGAAAATCTTTTTCTTTTGCCTGTAGTCTTCCAACTGCTCCAACATAATTTCTTAAAAAGATGAACCTTTCTTCATTAAATTGCATTTGCACATTAAAAAAAATCAATCGGTCATGTATTGTGTAGTTTTGGCATGGTCATGTGAAAAAATGGCCAATGAGATATAGGAGAAGTTAGTCCTGAGATTTCTGCAAAATATATTTTTCACCGATAAGTACATTGGATTCTTGTTTTCTTCGCCTAGGATATCTGGAAATGTACCAGCCAGAATTTATGAATAGGAGGGAGCTAGATAAAAATAATCTGACATGCTGAGAATAACAAATCCCTTATTAAGCCAAATTTTCTGTAAATATTAGACTTTCAGAGGATTTTATGTAAATTATACCTGAGACCATTCCATAATAACTCAAAAAAACTACGACTGCTGTACAACTAAAATTAAAAAGGAAAATGTCCTGATATAAATATATAACAATAAGTGCAGTGTGTGTTCCCTAGTGTGATGACTTATAGATCTTGTAGATGGTGAATTCACATTTATTCAGTTTTAATGTGATCTTTAAAACTGTAAAATTAAAGCATTTAATTCTTTAAACGCTGTCACTATATCCTGTGACTAAGAGAGGACTCCATTTACTTTTTTAAAAGACAAATAACTAGTGACATTATTGTATCACTGCTAATGGTGGAACAGCATTTTCGTAGAACAAAAATTTCAACTTGAGCTATATAGTAGGGTATAATTCATTTAACTGCTGTTGATTTAAACAAGAACAAATTACCTTAGTGCAGGTTACAATATAATTTTAAAACAGTGCTTTTATAAAAGCAATCAGTCATTTATTGTGTAGTTTTGGTATGAGCATGTTGTAAAATTATGACCAATGAGATGTAGAGAATGTTCATCCTGAGATTTCTGCAAATATATTTTGTAAACATATTCATAGAATTTGTTTTCTCCCACTGTACAAATAATAAAATCATCATAGAGTTTTTTTTACCTTTAAATTTTTTATTTTAAAATTGTGGGGTACAATTCAGGGTTAGGTATACAAATATTCATTGTGCAGGTACCCTTGTTGATGAGGTGTGCCCCCCTTTCCCCAGGCAGTTTCTCATTACTACCAATCCCAACTCCCCAGCCCCCTACACCCCCGCAGTTTCCCGCTACTGTCAATCCTTTTCTTATGGTATTATGATAGCTGTTTAAGGTCTACTTATGAGTGAGAACGTGTGGTACTCAGTTCTTTGTTTCTGTGAAAGGTCACTCAAGTTATAGACACTAAGTCCAACCAGATTGCTGTAAAATTCATGATTTTGTTCTTCTTTGTGGCTAGGTAATATCCCATTGTGTATATGTACCACATTTTTTTAACCCAGTCCTCTTTTGATGGGCATCATGGCTGGTTCCATGTTCTTGCTATTGTGAACAATGCTGTGACAAACATACATGTGCAGGTATCTTTTTTTATAGAGTGATTTGAGTTCTTCTGGGTATATTCTCAGTAGGGGGATCGCGGGGTCATATGGAAGGTCAATTTTTAGAACTTTTAGGGTTAGGGTTAGATTTCTGCAAATATATTTTGTAAACATATTCATAGAATTTGTTTTCTCCCACTGTACAAATAATAAAATCATCCTAGAACATTTTAAAAACATTAAAAAAGTTAAAATTCTTCCTATTATCCCAACTAAACTTTACATTTTGATAAAAATTTCCAGACTTTTCCTATGTACAGAATTTATAAAATTACAAAATATCTTAACTACTACCATCCTATCTTCATATACTTTTAAAAACTAAATATATCTCTAATAGGATTTTATTTAAAAGCATGGTTTTGAATATCGCTTACTATTTTTCCTGTCTCACATTTATTTAAAAATTATGCTTGCATTTGTACATTTTAAAGAAAAAACTTTTTTGTAATTACTTTCTTGCCATGCACTGTGGTAATAACAAGAACTATTTTATTCAATTTTCACAAGTATCCTGTGAGTTAGATACTAATATAATTTCCACTTTGAAGATGACACTAGCTCTGGTAGTTTGTGCAACCTGTTGAAGATCAAGATTCTTGTTCAAAAGCTGAGCACAGTAGCTTGTGTCTGTACCCAGCCAGAGGATTACTTAAGTTCAGAAGTCGAGGTCAGCCTGGGCAATATGGTAAGACGTCGTCTCTACAAAAATCAAAGCGTTAGCTGGGCATGGTGGTACATGCCTGTACCAAGCTATCTGTGAGACTGAGATGGAATGATCACCTGAGCCCAGGAGATGGAGGCTTTGGCGAGCCATGATTGTGCCACTGCACTCCAGCCTCAGACTAAAAAAAAAAAAAAAGATTTATAGTTCAAGTCTGTCTGACTACCTGAAACTCTAAGCTGAAAATGAAAAGACTGGTTCTCATTTTTCTACGTAGCACATTATGTTGCAATAACACCTTTGTGGTTTTTTATTTTTTCTCACATTATGCTAAAGATTGTCTCTTGAAGAAATATTCCCAGAAGCTGCAAAGTAAAAATGCTTCAAGATTCCAGAAACACATTGTCATTTTCTTTTTTTTCCGAATAAGTTGTAGCAATTTATGTCTTTAATATTTTAATTTTTCCATAATATTGTCCAATATTATTTATTATCATGTTAAATGATATTTAATTATCACATCAGTTATAATTATTACACTTAAAAAGATGCACTTAGGAATATTAGCATGTTTGAATTATTAAATATCTATTCTTTTTTAAATTTTTATTTCTGTGTTGGTTAAATATTTCAAATACTGGGAGTTGCTTATTTATTCGCCTCAGGTCAACATCTACTTAAAAATTAGCATTTAATCATTCATTTTAAATAAATGCTTTTCTCAGTTTTTTAACTTTTAATTTGCAAATGTTTCATAGTTATGTGGCCACATATGTCAATATTTTTCTTTTTGATATCTTATATGCCTTATAAGATTGCTGCATCCTCTGCCATCCAGACTTGATTAGTGGTCACATTTCTTATTGCTTACCTATGATTTTGTTTTTGATGGTCAATTTAATATATCCCTTACTATTGGATTTCATTGCTAATAGCTACATTTAAATACATTTAAGCCGTATTGTTTGCTACCGTGTTTGTTTAATAGAACGAGATGGTTTTCTGGCAATATGTTAACGAGTATTGAACCATCTATATGTTTCTTCCTGTGGGAACACTGATAAAATTAGCATTTCCTTATTGCACATCTTTCCCTAGATTATAAGTTTCATAAAAGCAGGGATCGTGTCTTTACTGTTTTCTGATATCACACATGGTTCTTCAACCATGGTGGTACTCAAGAAAAAGATGTTTGTAAATAGGTCTGTGTATACGTATCTACATGCTTAGACGCATATGTGTGTATCTGTGTAGGTCTCTCTATATGTATACATATATTTATATATGTGTGTTTACACACGTATACTCATTGTTTAGACTGGCCAAGAAAAAGAGATGATGTTATAAAAATGTATAGAGTAAGGGATCTCTATGCAACTGCATTCTGAGATTTTAAGTGACGAGAAGAATTGAATGAAAAATGTGGTCTATTCTCCTTTTCTCCTTCTGTCCCTGCTCTGTGCATTCTTGCTTTCTCTGATAAGCCTATCAGTACTGTCAGAAAATGAAGATGATAACCAAAAAACTGGGGTTCACTTTATGTCTGTCAGAGACAGGTGAAGATATTCCCAACACACACAGCCTTCACATCTCAGTGTCTCTTGAATTCCCAGGCTGGGTCTTCCTTCTTCGAAGACTTTTAAAACCCATTTCAGTTTCTGTTGCAACAACACCTCTCCTTTTAATCTCTGCAACTCGTGTTGAGCCATTTTAAAAGACAACTGCAACCTTGCCATTCTCTCAGCATAATTGCATTTCCTTTGATCTCTGCATGTAAGGGAAATCATTCTTAAAATGCCCATGCATTTGAAACTTAGATTTGTTTTTACCAGGTTCATTTGCAAAAGGATCGGGAGAGTTTACTGTTGCTGCTACCTGCTGAGCACATCAGCACAGAGCTGGGAAGAATCTTCTCAATTTTAATTCCAGGAATGTAAAGGGGTGTGTGTGTGTGGGGGGGAAGCAGGCAATATGAGAGAGACAGCAGATAGGAATGATAAAGATCTCTGGGGCTGACACGGGCCATTAATTGTGAGCTTGGGAAAGTGACTTTGCTTCCCTGTGTGACGTGACACAGATTCTCACATTGAAATAGGTGTGATGATGCCGAATAACTTCATGTGTCCGCTAATGCCTAGCAGACTTAGTTATCTTGAAAACTAAAGTTTTACATAGCATTTATGGCTAGCGAGGAAATTATTTGAAATGTTGGCATCCGTTGTATTCATGCCATGCCCTCTAAAGTTTCAAATGAAGGCAGTCTGCTCAAAATCACAAAGATCTGTGGCATGTTTCCTTTATTCCACCCGCCCCTAGCCGGTTACTGTGATTTCTCTGCAACTCAGTTGTGCACACTCTCTTCACTTCGTTCCCTGTGCATGTCTAGTCCACGGAGAAAAAGGAGACGGGGTTGACCTGAGAACCTTTCCTGTGGAGAAATTGGTACTGGCACATCCTCTTCCCCAGCAATCCAAGATGAGGACAGGCACTGGGCTGACTAGAGGATCAAGAAAGAGAATCATCCTAACTCCCAAACTGTCTTTCCTGCTCTACTGGATTGACTACGACCACGATTCTATTCTGAATTTCAATTTTAAATTGAAAGCGAATTTTCCTTGCCTAATCACTTCTTTGCAAAAGTAATCAATCAATGATTTTAAAACACTGATCAGTAAAAATAATTTATACTTTGGATGCACCACAGTTTTGATATATGTATTATTGTGGGATGATTAAACCAAGCTAATGCAATAGCCACACATAGGTACTTTTTTTTTGTAATGAAGGCATTGAAACTCTACTCTCAGCGAATTTCAAGCATCAATTATTTTGTTATAAAGTATATACACCATACTGTACAATAGATCTCTTGAATCTATTCCTCCTTGTTAACTGAAATTTTGTATCAATTTACCAACATCTCCCCAATTCCTTTAAACACTTCTTTTTAAGAATTTTGTTTTAAATTTTAAAATTGTGAGGTACAATTCAGGGTTAGGCACACACATATTCATTGTGCAGTTACCCTTGTTGATGAGGTGTGCCCCTCCCTTCCCCAGGCAGGTTTCCACTACTGCCAATCCCACCGCCCCGCCACCCCATGCCCCCACAGTTTCCCGCTGTTGTTGATCCTTTTCTTATGGTATTAGGATAGTTGTTCAAGGTCAGCTTATGAGTGAGAACATGTGATACTCAGTTCTTTGTTTCTGTGAAAGATCATTCAGTATTATAGACTCTAATTCCATCCAGGTTGCTGCAAAGTTCATGATTTTGTTCTTCTTTATGGCTGCGTAATATTTCATTGTGTATAGATACCACTTTTTAAAAATCCAGTCCTCTTTTAATGGGTAGCACGGTTGGTTCCATGTTCTTGCTATTGTGAACAATACTGTGATAAACATACAATCACTTTTTTTTATCACTTTTTTTAATGGATAGAGGGAGAAGAAAAGAAGTAGAATAAGTGTTGAGAAGTTCAAATCTACTCATGTCTCTTAACATCTGAAGATACCAGGGCTATCCATGAGGAGAGGATACCAAAAACTTTATCCAGACAGTTGTCTTGAAGACAAGATGTGCAAATAAAGGAAAACTCTAGACAAAGGACTGTGGCACTGGCTCTTGAAGAAACTCTGACATCATGGGTCTTCAAGTGGCTATCTTCATCTATTTATTTCGAGTTGGAGTCTCACTCTGTTGCCCAGTCTGGAGTGCAGTGGCATGCTCACGGCCACCACAGCCTCCACCTGCTGCACTCACGTGATTCTTCCATCTAAACTTTCCAAGTAACTAGAACTACAGGCGTGCACCACCACGCCTGACTAATTTTTTGATTTATTGTAGAGACAAGGTCTCGCCAATTTGCCCAGGCTGATCTTGAACCCTTGGACTCAGGCAATCCTCTCGCCTTGGCCTCCCAAAGTGCTGGGATTACAGGCTTGAGCCACTGTGCCCAGCAGCAATCTTTAAATAAACACTGAGACAAACGGGACACCTGCAAACCCCAAGGGGAGTGTCGCCATACTTTTATGTCTTCATCAAATGCTTAAATTCAAGGTATCATACAGTACAATGACATAATCACTGATAGGTAAATGCATATGCATTGATCATGTATAGGTGAATTGTATATATATTGTCAATCTAAATAATGTCATTGGATTTGAAGAAGCAGGACCAGTACTCTAAAACCCATGTCCGCAATGAGTGACCCAAAAAAACCCCAAAATTATTTTTTGGAGGGCAGACTCCCAATTGTAATCCAAGCTTCCCTCCCCAGGTAAGTGTTCTAGCAACCCATTAGCATCAGTGCACCAGCTAGTATTGTTGTGAGAGGTTGGATTAGGCTTCAGTGAATTTTCTTTTTGGAGAGTTTATCTGCGCATGTGCTCATCTCATGAAGATAACTGACCAGCACACCGGCCCACATCAAGCTGAGCGTTCAGCAGTTTTTGAACCAAAAAAAGTTGCCCTCCTTATTCAAACAATCCCGCTTCAGGTGATTTTCCCACTCCCAGAATGAAAAACGTCCTTAAAGGGAAACATTTTGCAAATGTGGAAGAGGCAAAACAAAAAAAATAGAAGAAGTGGTAAAAGCGTCAAAATCGACAAATTCAAAAACGGTTTGGAACAGTGGAAAAGGTATCTTGATAGGTGCTTTGCATCAAACCTAGAATACTTTAAGTTTAAACGTGTAAGAATAAGTGCACTATTTTTAATAAATAAATTCTGTTTTCCGGAGGGTTCCCCCTTGCCTATGGGCAGAGCTCATATATGCGGAAGCTAAAAAAAAGTTGATCTCACAGAAGCCAAAAATAGAACAAAAGATATTAGATTCTGGGAAGGGTAATATGAGAAGGATAGGGAAAGATTTGCTAAAGGATGTAAAATTACAGCTAGATAGGAGGAATAAGTTCTAGTGGGTTTTTCTTAAATTTTTGCTCTTTTATTTATTTAAAGCCATACTAATTTTTTTTCTTTTTTTTTTGAGTTGGAGTCATACTCTGTCGCCCAAGTTGGAGTGCAGTGGCGCTCTCATGGCCACCGCAGCCTTGACCAGCTGGGCTCTGGCCATCCTTCTGCTTCAGCCTTCCAAGTAGCTGGAATTGCAGGTGTGCACCACCATGTGCGGCTATTTTTTTTTTTTTTTTTAATTTTAAAGTTGTGGGGCAAAATTCCGGTAAAGTTTGGGTCTCCCTTTGGTTCCCACTTCACCTGGTTTGAGATCAAGTACTCTTATTGATGTTTTGTCTCCCCCTTCCTGGCAGTATCCAGCTACTGCCAATCCCTTTCCTACAATATTATGGCTGTTTGTTTCTGCAATAGATCAGTGAGTATTATAGACTCTCAATTCAACCAAGTTGCTGCAAAGTACATCTGTTTGTCCTTCTTTATGGCTGCATAATATCCCATTGTGTGTATGTACCACATTTTTAAAAATCCATTCCAGTTTCCATGGGCAGCATGATTGGTTCCATATTTTTTGCCATTGTGAATAGCACTGCAATAAACATGTGTGTGCAGGTATCTTTTCTGTAGAATGATTTGAGTTCCTCCAGGTATATGTCCAGTAGGGAAACTGTTGGATCATATGGAAGGTCAATGTCTAGTTCTTTTAGAAATCGCCACACAGTTTTCCATAGAGGTTGAACCAGGTAACATTCCTACCAACATAGTGTAGAAGCTTTCCCTTTGTCTGCATCCTCGCCAGCATCTGTTGCTTTTTGTTAAATAATGAGGGATATTCTTACAAAGCCTCCACCAACAACCACTGGGGAGAGGAGAACCTAGTCAGTAAATGGTTCTGGGAAAACTGGCTGAACCCATGTGGAAGATTGAAACAGAACCCCTACCTATCACCTTACACAAAAATCAACTCTAAATGGATAAGAGACCTAAACATAGAACCTCAAATGATAAAAATCTTAGAAAATGCAGGCAACACCCTTATGGAAATTGGGGTAGGCAACCAGACCAAAACCCCAGATGTCCATACCATAAGAGATAAGATAGACAAGTGGGACCTCATCAAACTGACAAGCTTCTGCAAAGCCAAATAAACCTTCAAAAGAGTAGGGAGACAACCCACAGAATGGGAAAAATATTTGCCAACTGTATTTCTGACAAAGGCCTAACATCCAGGATCTACAAGGAACTCAAACGTGCCAAAAGGGAAAAAACCCACCCCCATTAAAAAATGGGCAAAAGGCATGAATAGACACTTCTCAAAAGAAAATATGTGGCAACCAACTGATACATGAAAAAATGCTCAGCCTCACTCATCACCAGAGAAATGCAAATCAAAACCCCATTGAAGTACCATCTAACCCAAGTTCTAGTGTTCTATAGCACTATAGGGCGACTACGGTTAACAATAATATAGCATATAATTTCAAATTGCTAAAAGAAATGCTTCCAATGCAAATAATGCTTCTAACACAAAGAAATGATAAATGCTTGAGATATGAATATGCTAATTATCCTGATCTTATCACTCCACAATCTATGTATCAAAACATCACTATGTACCCTGTGAATATGTGCAATTATTATTTATCCATTCAGAAAATAAAATACATAAAAATAAAATAGTATATTAATTTTTGCTAGAGGTTTAGAAGAGCAACAGCAAACTTTTCATTAGAAAATGTGAGCGTACATGTTAAAATACTGACATAATTTTTTTTGAGAATCACAAAAAAGATGTAGAATGTAATGATTAGGTGTAAAGTCTCTAGAATCCAAACTTTCTGGTCTCCATCTTGTCTTCATCGTTTTCTGACTGCATGACCTTCAGAAAGTTAACTTAACCTCTTTGTTTTCTATCTTCATTTAAAAATGAAAATATAAATCACAAGTGAATTCACTCATTTAATGTAAATTAAGCACTTAGAATCGTTCCTAATCCAAACAAAGGTTATGCGTTTTTAAAAAAAACAGATCAAAACTGAAATATACATTAGCATAGATTTCAGAGTCAAGACAGTAAACTCTAAAAAAGCAACAATTTTTTTTGTGTGTATCTTCATGGCTACCTTCTCTAAACTTAGAACATTGCCTAAAACAAAGTAATGCTCAGAAAATGTTTGTTAAATAAAGTAATGTTACTTTCAACTACTGAAGATGCCAAAAAAAAATGAATACAAAACATAATGCTAGCAAAATTGCAATGAATTTATTAAATCTAAACTAGCGACAATTGTAAATTATAGTTTTGAAGTGCAGCTTAGCAAAATATTTTCAAAAGTTAAACATGCATATTTTTATAAAAAATTAAATTTTCAAGAATTTTTGGAAATAAAAATACAAAAGAAAAACTGGAAATGTTTTTAGTTAGCTATGCCTTATAATAGTAAAAAAAGTTTTTGAAGTAAAAGCCAAAATTTATGACAAAATAGAAATCATAATATAATTCATTTGCTATTCCATGACAACCGAATATAATATGTGTAAAGTATGCTTGGCAACATGGTAAAGCTATAGGAAAATGCAATCCAAATCACATGCCACTTTTTTTTTTAATGAGTTGGAGTCTCACTCTGTCGCCCAGATTGGAGGGCAGTGGACGCTCCCAGCCACGCGGCCTCGACTTGCTGGGCTCTGTCGATCCTTCCGCCTCAGCCTTCCGAGGAGCTGGAACTACAGGTGTGCGCTACCACGCCTGGCTAATTTTTTGATTTATTGTAAGATGAGGGCTCGCCAAGTTGCCCAGGCGGGTCTCAAACCCGCAGGCTCAGGCAATCCACTCACCACTGCCAATTGTTTTTTACTTTTACAGAAATCTGGTAGATATAATTTTCAGTGTTATTATAATATACTTTGTAATAATTAATAAAACATTTTTTTTTCTGGTTGAGAGAATTAAATCACATCTTTATTCTTCTACCAACAGTTTTTTCTTCGACATTTGACAAGATTATCTACTGAGCATAATTCACTTTTTAGTATAAATAACTTACTTCTTTTTCTATCCATCGTTTTCTTAAAAAAAAAGAATGAGAAAAGCAGATAAGAAAACCTACAGCATGAGAAAAACAATAAGCAAAACATAATTCTAGGATAACTTTCCCAAAATTTATTAAATTGTGACAACCATGCTGAAAATTCCTAGTTTCATGAAAGGCTAGCATTTCATTCTCAGTATACAGTCATTCACTTGTTTTTTCAGAGAATGTTGCAGGTGGATCTTTTTGAAGAAGATATTGCCTAAAATTAAAAAAGAAAGAAAGAAAGAATGATGTCTGACAATGTTTTAGGTCTCAGTCAATGGAAGAATCTCCTTATGTGTGGCTCTTCGTAAGAAACTATAGCTGTTTAACAGAGAGCATGGACAGATATATTTTTACAAATGTTCAATATACTGAGACATTATAACTTATTAAATTATAGCTCAACTGGAACTATCTGAGTTTTATTTGGGTCTGTTAAAATGAACTTTTTGACATGTTGCATTTTATACATATGTATTCTTATTTTCACATTATCAAATTTTGATTCTAAGAAACAATGTCATGTTCAACATTAAATAATATTTCCTCCAAACCATCTTGTGATCTTTCAAGGGGTTATAATGAAGAGAGAAAAAAAATGAAGAATTTCTAGCAGGTTTAAAAAAATCCCAAGGCTTTTTGAATCAATTTTCAAAGTTCCTTTGGCTTACAAAATATTATACATTCTTCTATTCTCAGTTATATCATTCTGGAAAATATTTAGAGTGCTGAAGAACAAATATTACTCTATATTTTCAATGAAGATTTGATAATCTCACTTTGCAAATCCATGTTCTTTGGTGTGAGGAAAACAGTCTATTGCTTAGCTGAAAAAGGGCAAATCAATCATTGAAAAAGTCTGAGATTAAAATAGATTCAATTTTCAGTAGTTAATTTACATTTCTTCTAAATATTTGCTTATTTCCACATGATGTGTTTTCACAGAACTCATTTTTTTCAAATTATGTCAGAATACAATAGGAGCAAGTGCAGACAGATCATTAAATTGCATCTACATTCCTTCTGTGGAAGAACTGGTATTTATCACTGTTGCGATTGACTAGATTGTGTATTAACATTTTAAAACACTGGAAAAAACATGTGATGGCAATTTCTTACACTATCTTGTCATCTTATATTTAGTTTCTAATAATTAGGTCAGATAATTTTTTTTTTGAGTTGGAGTCTCACTCCGTCACCCAGGCTGGAGTGCAGTGGCACGTACACTCATAGCTATCCCAGTGTCTACCTGCTGGGCTCAGGTGATCCTTCCCCCCAGCCTTCCAAGTAACTAGAACCACAGGTGTGTGCTACCACAGCTGGCTAATTTTTTGATTTATTGCAGTGATGCAGTCTCACCAAGTTGCCCAGGCTGTTCTCAAACCCATGGGCTCAGGCTCAGATAATTTTAATGGGAAGAGATAAGAAGTGGAAAGCAGTGAGGATTTCTCTCTACCATTTATTCTGGACGTGACTTTGGAACATGCACAAACATTTCCTTTCTGCTGAAGTGTTGGTTGACTGGATTGGGTATTGTTATTGCCGGATTGCGAGAAAACAGTCTCCAACACACCAAAGGGTGAATTAGGAGTCCTTAAATAACCAACAGTTGAGAGGGGCTAGTGCCAGAAAGATCTCTTGACCCCGAGTGAAGCAGGCAGAGAGTTTATAAAGGCAAAAACCGCAAGTGGGCTACATAGCATGGGATAGGAGAACAAGGAACTAAAACCAAAAGGGAACCAAATATGGGAACAAAATATGAGGATGTGGCAGTGGGAATTTTGCAAAGAACAATCTCTTAGACAATTGCATGGAACATGTGGCTAAGGAGTTTCCAGATGCTCAGGGGGAAAACAGCCCACGGGGAAACAAGGATGTAGGTCTGTGGTCATGAGAAAGTTACAACAGTCTCATGCAAGGGGTGGGGTGGGCTACATCTGGGTAAGCAGGCAGTTAAGAGGGGGGATTTTTAACAAAATGAAGTAACCTATGTCAAGCAAGCTATTACAGGCTATTATAGGTTTTACAGATATTTCAGCATTACACAGGGTCATGAAAACATAAGAACAAGTGGATGCCGCTGTGCCTGCTGACGCACTTCTTGTGAGGACACTTCTTATCATGGAAGCCAATAAAAGTCACATCTTACTCTTTAAGCAAGCTGATAGAGGAAATGATCTAACAAATGGATAAATCATTTCAAATTAAAATGAAGAATGAGAGTAGAAATGTAATCGCATTTTTACTGAGGTTAAGCTGTATCTGTAACTTCAGAAACATCTATATTAAGATGTAAACAGGAAGGAAGAGTGATAACTGACTTAAAAATTATTAGGAGGACAAAAAAGTCACATCTTTCAATATTAAAACTTTCCCAGCACATTTCTATCTCTCAGAAAAATTTAATATAACTTTCTCTTAAAACTTTGAATGAATTGCCTTTCTTTATTTTTATTTTTTAATTAAGTTATTTATCATAAAGATGTGGGGTACAATTCAGGGCTAGATATACAAACATTGATCATGCAGATACCCTTGTTGATGAGGTGGGCCCCTCCCTCCCCTAGCAGTTTCTCTCAATTCCAATCCCACCCCCCCACCACAGTTTCCCACTACTTCCAATTGCTTTCTTATAGCATTGTAATTGTTCAAGGTCACCTTATGAGTGAGAACATATGGAACTCAGTTCTTTGTTTCTGTGATAAATCACTGAGTATGATCAACTTCAAATCCATCCAAGTTGCTGCGAAGTCCATATATTTGTTCTTTGTTGTGGCTGCATAATATTTCATTGTGTATATGGACCATATTTTTTTATCCATTCCAGTTTCGATGGGCAACATGGTTGGTTCCATGTTTTTGCTATTGTGAATAGATATACAGGCGACCAACAGACACATGACAAAGTGCTCAGCCTCACTCATCATCAGAGAAATGCAAATCAAAGCCACACTGAGATACCACCTAACCCCTGTAAGAATGTCCATCATTAATAAAACAAACAACAACAGATGCTGGCAAGGATATGGAGAAAAAGGAACACTTCTACACTGCTGGTGGGAATGCAGACTAATACAACCTCTTTGGAAGACAGTGTGGTGATTTCTGAAAGAATGAGAAATTGACCTTCCCTATGACCCAGCAATTCCCCTATTGGGAATATGCTCAGAGGAACTCAAATCATTCTACAAAAAAGATACCTGCACATGTATGTTTGTTGAATTACCTTTTTAAAAAAAAATCCAGTGATGATATTGCCAGTTTCAATTTTGTTCCTTTTAAATAACCTGTGTATTTCTCTCTGGAGACTTTTCGAATTTATCTTTATCATTGAGATGTTTATGAGAATGTGTCGGATGTGTTTGTGGATCATTATTCATTTATCTTTTTCAGAAGTCTGATTACCTTTAAAATGAAAGTTTATAACTTTCTTTATCTCAAGTCAAGTGTTATCTTTTATTTCTTTGATTATTTTCATCCTTCCATTTTCTCTGCCTCTGATGAAACTCTGAAACCATATGGGATCAGATTTTCCCTGTATACTCTTCTTGATTCTTACTTTTAAGTAATTTTACTCAGGATTTTGGGATATTTTCTGATCTTAATTTTGAAAAAAGTTTATTCTTTAACCATTAATGACTTTCATTCTATTACACAGTAATTCATTTTTTCAATAATTACAATATTTGTGCTTTTCAAGAATGCCTTCTTGGTTTTTTACTTTTCTCTTTCCATTATATTTTTTCTATATACATGATGAATGCAAACATCTTCCCACGTATCTCTAATAACACTGATTTCTTTGAAAAAGATTTTATGTTTTCTCTTTTTTTTTCTCAATTTAATCTGAGATTTATTCTGTTTATCTTACTCCTTTCTTTGCACATGACTGATTTTCCTCAAATGTCTGTTCATTCATATTTGAGGACTGCAAGTGGTTAGCATAGGCAACTGGTTTAGTGTCCTTCGTGAATGAACAGATCTATTTTTTCAACAGAGCTTTCATCTTACAAGGAGATTCCCTGTCAGCCTCCATAGCTGGAGGGACTGGATTTACCAGGTTGGACAATTAAGTTCTCGAGTTCACCATAAAAAAAGTGCTTTGACAGGTGGGATAAGCGCTGATGTCAGTGAATATCTTCCCAAGGGGAGGACTTTGAAGGTGACTGCGGTGATATCTAGCAATGAAGTATGGAGCACTTTCTGCAGGAGGAATTCATGAACTTACTTTTTGGACAGAGCTGCCTTTCCTGTCTGTGGGTTTCAGATATCTCGATTTACCTGTGTCTCTGTTGCTTCATTTTTCTGCACATTCTGCACATTTTTCTGCACATTCTGGCCTCTGCGTTCATTGGTGCAGTTTATTATCAGAACAATTTCATGATTGCTCCATTCTCTCCAATTTCCTAAAGACTCTAGTCTATTGATGGTGGCTGGATTTTTCACTGTTTCTCTGCACTCCTTTTCTTATTTGAATTATTGATATCACTTTGGTGATCTTTCATGAGTCAAGGCAGATAAATACATGTTCTTTTTTTAACATTTTAATTTCTATTATAAAGATGTGGGGTACATTTCAGGTTTAGGTATACAAACACTGATCATGCAGATACCCTTGTTGATGAGGTGTGCTCCCCTCCCCTAGCAGTTTCCCTCAACTGCCAGTCCCAACCCCTCCCCTGACAGTTTCCCACTGCTGCCAATTGTTTTCTTATAGCATTATAATTGTTCAAGTTCTACTTATGAAGGAGCTGATAAATGAATATGTGTTCTTGACCCAGTGATGTGCTAGAGCTGGCTTTCATTGGTCTGTAAAATCTGATCATTAAAATTTCAAAAATTGTGCATGCTGGTTGTTAAATACAGGCATTGTTAAATAGTACATTATTATATACATTATATAATCCTGCAATTTTTTTTTGAGTTGTAGTCTCACTCTGTCACCCAGACTGGAGTGCAGTGGCCTCTCCCGGCCACTGTAGCCTCGACCTGCTGGGCTCCAGCGATCCTTCCGCCTCAGCCTTCCGAGTAACCGGAATTACAGGCACGCACTACCATGCCCGGCTGATTTTTTTTATTTATTGTAGATATGAGGTCTTGCCAAGTTGCCCAGGCAGGTCTCGAACCTGTAGACTCAGGCTGTCCACTCACCTCAGTCTCCCAAAGCACGGGATTACCGGCTGAGCCACTGAGCCCAGCTATAATCCTGCAATTAAACAAATGATATCAAAACAGAGATGATAGATGCTCAAAACTCATTACTCCCTAATTATTTTACTATGTTTTACTGTTATCAATGATCTCGAGGTTATATGCATGTATCTTATCTGTATGTTGGAAATACTATATAATGATAGACTATGTGCATCTCTTCCTGACTTCATGTTCACATTATGTTGATAGCTTAAAATTCAAAAAGGTGGCAGTATTTGCATCATAGAGATCAGCTAATGCTACAAAGTAGGGCTTTCCCCCCCCCAAATAGCTGGTTGTTCAGCATCTCTAAGTAGAACACTGTTTCTGTCTGGTATTTTCAGCAAGATCTCAATCACTTACCTTATGTGGCAGTGAATTTACTGAACCTTTTTGAGGAAAGAGATCAAGCTTAATGATAACAAACACAAATGTACACACACACACAAGTGCATGTACACACACACACACACACAAATACACAATCTGGAAGAGGGCGCTCATATTTTTCTTTTACTAATTTTATCAATAGAACATATAATAATCCAGTTTATTTCACTTATTCTGTTGCTTGCGTTTTAGTGAATTTTATGACATCTTATTTTGAGATGCTGTTTAAATAGATTTATCAAAGAAAAATAAGTTTTCTCCATATTGAAAGGAAACTATTACAATAATTATTAGTCTACCTAAACAAAATGTAATCATTTTATAACTGCATCCCATTGAAAATTGCTAAAAATGGCTGTTGTCGAGTATTATAAGGTAGCAAATTTAGGGTAAAGTCTAGAATTTGGAGCTTTCATTGCCAGAACTAAGTATTTTTAAAGTTTTATTTGCCTCTTCCCAGGAAAGCAGGACCTTTGTGTAGCATGTGAGAAAAAGTATGCTATATTAAAGAAAGAACTTTTACAGAATGCAAAATGGTAGCTTTTATAGACACTTCCCTACTATCCTCTTCCAAGGAATCATGCCATGTTGTAATGACATACTTCCTGAAATGTTCTATTCTCAACTTTTTTTTTGTGGGAGTCTTGTACCAATAAAGATCAAAATGTATGTTTTCCTAAACTGATCTGTAGCAGCATTTTCCTCTTGTCAAGTCAAGAAGCATTCATTGCTCCGTGATTATTTCTAACTAATTTAATACTGAATGCTAACTTGAAAACAATATTGTATAGGAAGTAAATTCAACTGAAAAAATGTATAAGATTCTTTATTGACAGAACAAATATTTGGTATCAATGCCTTCTTTTCTAAACATTTTTTTCTTTTCTAACTTTTCCTCATTCTTTAATGATACCTTAATTACCCAAATCTGGTTGTACCTGGCTTCAATGTCCTAAAAGGTTGGCATCTTGGCTGTTCTCTCCTGCTTACCACTGCTGGGTGGAATAGGTGGGCTGAAAAACTAGACTGGAAATCACATATGCTTATTCTCTCACAGATAAATGAACTGCTCAGGTACTCAAAGGAATCACATAAAGCTTTTGATTTGGAGAGAGAAAAATGTTCTAATTACAGTATAGGTTAGAGTCATCACACAGGTTGTCCCATCTGCCCTTGTTAATGGAGACAGATTTAATCAATGACCAATGATGCTTACTGGCATTTTTAAATATCAGCCAATGCCACATGAAAAAAAATGGCATACGTTTTTTATGATCAAGTTATAGCTATATTTAATAGTAGACACTAATTAAATATTTTATTGATAGAATATGCAAATAAAAATCTGTTATAGCTGGATTGCAAGAAACAACCCCAACACACAGGGAAGGTCAGATTATTAGTCCTTTATTGACGCCAGTGACTGAGAATGAACTAGTGTCCCAAATAACTCTCGGCCTCGAGCAGTGTGAGTTATTGGTTTTTCAAAGGTAAACATTACATAAGCTGTACAGTTTGATTGATATTTCTTGGCAAACCATATGATCAGTAAGGGGTAGTAAGGGGTATGGATGGTTACCGAATTTATGCAACTAGGGAGTTTCCAGTCACTGAGGGGCACAGGAATGTGGGTGTGTGGCATGATTATGAGAAGGTTACATAGAGGAGTCATCTCTAGGCTAAGATGGAAGATCTGCTATAAAATAGAGTGACTTACTCAGGCCAAGCAAGTTACATCAGCAGGCTATTATAGGTTTTGCAGACAGGTATTTCAAATCTAAAAAGCATTTTGAGTTATTTCAACTTCTTCCAATATCAGAGATGAACAATTTGAGGAGAATGACTTCCTAACCTCACATTAGAACCCTAAAAAATGAGCTAGTTTCTTCTGCTTCCCATTCCACACAATAAATATTGGGATTATGAAGTACTAAGAATAAGGTGAGCTGTATGCATGTCTATGGTAGTGATGGCAGTGGATGTTGGAATGACTAGGAAGAGAGCCTTGACATTGCAAACACAGTCCTATTTTTTTGTGTTGCTCTTATAGAATCTTCCATGGGCAAGCTCTATTAGTACAAGTAAAGAGTCCCCAGCATACCTAACATAGCCTTCGGGAGTGTTAGCAAAAAGAGAGAAAAGGAAGAGAAAAGTTACTGTTGGAAACTTCAGAACTTTTATTCTGAAAGATATAAACCACTGACCATACTCAATCATGCATTAATATGATATACTTATTATACTTAATTTAGAGATGTGATCAAGCTGATGGTCAATTCTTTCATGCTCAATTTGAAAACCAGCGACATCAAAGTTTGCTAGGAGCATGGTGAGTATTGAAGTTTTCCCAAGAGATGGGAATGTATGAGCTTTGGGATATAAAAATAATTAATCAAGCATAGGTCCACCTGAGAGCCAAATGTGCATAAATAATATGTTGGATCAAAAACTTCCTTATTATTGACAGACTACAAATTTAAGTACTCATTGAGTAAATCAATGATTATCTTGAAGATCAAGTAATCATAAGAATGTGTGCAAACCGGGCTTGGTGGCTCAGCCTGTAATCCCACGTCTTTGGGAGGCTAAGGTGAGTGGATTGCCTGAGCTTGTGGGTTCAAGACCCGCCTGGGCAGCGAGACCTCATCTCTACAATAAATAAAAAGTCAGCCGGGCATGGTAGCGCATGCTTGTAAATACGGCTACTCGGAAGGCTGAGGTGGAAGGATTGCTGGAGCCCAGTAGGTTGAGGCTGTGGTGGCTGGGAGCAGCCATTGCACTCCAGTCTGGGTGACAGAGTGAGACTCCAACCCCCCCCAAAAAAAAGAATGTGTGGAAAAGAATATAAATACAGGGGTTTAAATAAAAGTTTTATGTTTTAATTATGTAAGGATATAGCTTGTTAAACAAAACACGCACAAGATAATGGCCCTGAGTTCACCGTAGTAGCTCAAGTTATAACAGCATCACTGTATGACTGGGCATGGCTTAAAATCCAGCCATGATGTGACTTTTGTGGGTTTTTACTGTTAGTAATTCCTTCCAGCATGAAAGCTTTTCTTTCCTGTCCTAACAGAGGAATACAATTTATGTGTCATTATGTCTAAGCATTTATTGTAATATTGTAAGGAAATGAATACACAATGCAAACACAGAAAACGACAAAAATATTTGAAAGAGACTAAGCTGTGGAGTTATCTTTGTATTAGCTAGCTGTGTGGTCTTGGGAAGATTAAATAACATCACTTATTTTAAGTTTGCTCACAAGTGAAGTAAATTCCATTGTAAAGGTGTCTGAAGCAAATGTAAAGTAGTAAAAATAAGTAGACTTGACATGTTTTAGAAAAGTCTTTCCTCCCCTGTTAAATTAATTATTTTATACTCAAATTCTCTATAACTCTGTGTGATTTTTAAATATTACTTATATTTGCATATTTTAAACTATGTAACAAAGGTTTAGTATGTTGATATAAACATATTAAAATGCATAAATAATATGAAGAAATAATAAAAAATATTAATATATACTGATATAAATATAAAGGTTATACTAAATATAAGTGATTCTAGATTTTTTCTGTCAATATAGTTTTATATTTCAAAGAAATCAGTCTAATTTACTTATTTGTAATTAATATATTTTGTCCACATATAGAATTTCTTTCAAGCCTGATTTAAAAATCTCACCTTGTTTTTAATTTGAAAATAATGATTAGTTTGGAGGAAATTAAATTTAAATTTTTATGTAAGCTATTCAATGCACTAGAAGAATTTTAAAAATCAAAATTCACTTAAAATGACTAATTTCTTTTTGAGTTTTTAAAAAATATGTATGTAAAGAAGAAATTAAAAATTTTCAAAGTCATGGTCAGAATATGACTGCTAAAATAAAAATCTCATTTTTCTACTTTCTCTCTCTGAAGGTAACTCACAACTTGTAGTCTATCACCAAGAGCAAAATGAAGTCACCAAATCAAATATTTTATATATACTATTCTTTAATTTTTGGAGTTAATATATTTTATTAATAATTTAATACATAAATGTAGTGCTAAACTTAGGATGTCATCTGACTTTCCCTTAATAATATTTGTTGCCTGGGTTGCAAGATAGCTTAATTGGTCTGAATTGTTAATTCAGTCATCTAGTGTTATATCATTTGAGTATAGTATAGGGTTGTAATTTTGGTCAAGTACTGGTCAAAGGATAATTTTTTAAGTCTAGCCTGCTGAAAATTGCTTTCCTCATATTCCTCACAGAATCATCTCCTTAACCTCCTGCTATAATCAGGAAAGTCCTAGATTCCTGGGAGCCAAAGTTTGAGACCTTGCAGTCAATTTAGTCTCAGTCACTAAACATAAAACTTAGTTTCTGTGGCATAACATCCTTGAAAAATGTTTTCTATGTACTGACACTCAACAAAGAAATCTTATCCGTCATCAGTAAATTCCATGAAGTGCCATCAGTCTGTGAAAGATCTGATATTCAATCACGTTTCCATCCTTTAGCTGTTGAGTAAACATGTGGCAGGTGCAAGGTTAAAGATCGCATTTAAAAAAAATTTTACATTTATTTTTTTTTAATTTTAAAATTGTGGGGTACCATTCAGGATTAGGTATACAAATATTCATTCTGCAGGTACCCTTGTTGATGAGGTGTGCCCCCCTTCCCTAGCCAGATTTTGACTACTGTCAATTCCACCTCCCTGCCCCTCCCAGTTTCCTGTTAGTGTCAATCATTTTCTTATAGTATTACAGTAGTTGTTCAATGTCCAATTATGAGTGAGAACGTGTGATACTCAGTTCTTTGTTTCTGTGAACGATCACTCAGTATTATAGACTCTAAGTCCATCCAGGTTGCTGCGAAATTCATGATTTTGCTCTTCTTTATAGCTGCATAATATTCCATCGTGTATATGTACCACATTTTAAAAAATCCAGTCCTCTTTTGATGGACAGCATGGTTGGTTCCAGGTTCTCGCTATTGTGAACAATGCTGCGATAAACATACGTGTGCAGGTATCTTTTCTATAGGGTGACTTGAGTTCTTCCGGGTATATTCCCAGTAGGGGGATTGCAGGTTCATATGGAAGGCTGATTTTTAGAACTTTTAGGAATTGCCACACTGTTTTCCACAAAGACTGTACTAGTTTGCACTCCCACCAACAGTGTAGATGTATTCCCTTTTCCCTGCATCCTCTTCAGCATCTGTTATTTTTTGAATTATTGATGATGGTCATTCTGACTGGAGTTAGGTGGTGTCTCAGTGTAGTTTTAATTTGCATCTGAACATTTTTTCATGTATCTGTTGACTGCTCATACGTCTTCTTTTGAGAAGTGTAAAGATTGCATTTGGATCAAATCCTTTGATTTGTGGTACAGTTTTAAATCCTTTAAGAGAGCATGCATTTTTTTAGAGTAAGAGAGAAACAATTCATACACATCTTAAGGTAGGTGAACTCTACTGCAAGGTATACACAGATGTACTGTGCAGTTTTCCTTCTATGCATGTGTATGTGCCCATGTATGCTTCACTGTGCCTATCTCAGAGTAATTTTTCTGGAAGATGCTTTTCCTGATAAAAGCTATTTACTTACAGAAGGAATTCAATAACTGCACAATCACAGCTAATGCTCTAAAGAGTGAGTTTTCCTTGTACTTGTGAATATCAGTCTATGCAAATATACCTGTGCAACTTGGGAGAAATTGGTTTATCGATATGGATATTATTTATTTTGTGAAAAACAAAACACACAAAGGATAAAAAATCTTGAAATAGATACGTTCACTTAAGATACATTAAAAGTCCTAAAATAAATACTAGCCCAAATAAACATGTCATCAACGGATACTATCAATGGGCATCAACAACAATCTATTGCAGGCTTGGATAAAACTAAGCAAGCTGAGAAGTTTGAGTCTTTGGAAAATACTCAGGTCAAGGGTGCAACTGGGACAGTAGCTGTGCCATGCATCTGATCATAATCTTAAAATAGTTTAAAATATTGCTTTAAAAAATATTGCTTTAAATATTGATTTAAAAAAAACCAACTGTCTCCTCACAAGCGCAGGTGAGATTCATGCTCAGACATATAGGATTAAGTGATTTAATTTTCTAAATAACATGTGTGCTTAGACAACCTGACAGCTAAGTAGGTCCACATGACTGCTGACTTGTATACCACGCCTGAGTACACATGCTGTACCTGCCTAGACATCTTCATGGCTCACTGGTACCGTCTATGAATCATCACGGATGGGGCTTGGGCTTTCTGATGGTATGATTCCATCTGCCAGGATTCGTTATGTACGCTAGGATTCCATTTTCAAAGAAAAGGAGAGGAAAGAAAGAAAAAAGAAAGAAGGAAAAAGAAAGGAAAGGGAAGAGAGGAAGAGAGGGAGGGAGAGAAGAAAGGAAAGAAAGACACAGCCCTTGTTTAAATCAATGGGATCTCCTAATCTTAGCTCCAGGCAGGTTTCTGCAGTTGCCTTATTCAGTGACTGAGAAGAAGAGTGAAAAGCTGGATTTCCAGTGAAAGAGTTGACACGGGAATCCAGCAGTGAACCCTGTGAATGGGCTGCTCTAATTCACCATCACAGTTGGATGAAGACAGAGTGTGCTTCCCACCACTGGGGGTAGGCTTGAATTGCTGGCTTGATAATAGAGGTTAAGGCGTTTCATCTTTGACTGCTTGAACATTTTTAGGGAAAGGGACGGGAAGAAAACTGTGTGAAAGATTTTACAGAAATAAGTCTAGTGGTAATGGGATGTGACATAAACAAGAACAGATAAGCGAGAAGGTAGATAGGAGTGAACTGAGTTGCTGACAGCGTCCTATTGGGGAAGGTTTCAAAACAAATGATGCAATGCTTCCATTTTTTGCACCAAGTACAGAATCTGCTTCATACCAGAATAAACTTCTGTTGGGATTCTATTATTAACTCATTAATGCCAACCACTGACCAATTAAAAGTCTCTATTGGGAGCCTGTTAAATGCAGGGCACAGTTTCTGGTGCTGAGAACCCAGCAGGCAAGATGTCTCTGCCTCACAGAGCTTAAGATCCCTGACTGTGCTCTGGTGTTTCCTTAGGACTCAGGACCTCAGAAAGCTTTTTAACATTCTGTCCTAGACACTGCTAATAGTATTAACATATTATTGATCATTAACACTGTTTATTACAGTCCCTCAGTCCATCTATCTTGAGTTCTATGATAGATAATTTTCTCTGGCTTTGAAATAACTTGTCTATGCATGTTCCAAAGTGTTCTTTTCTGCCATTTTTGAATTCTAGGTTGATGGATATTTGTCTAAGGGACTTTTATGATATTCCTCCATTTATTGCTAAGTCTACTATCAAACTAATAGTCTTTATGCACTTTGGTGGCTTTAAAGACTTTTTATTCTTGTCTACTGGAGACATCAAGAATAATAAAGATACACTACCATGAACAAAGCTTAGAAATGAGTTAATTTTAAATAAACCTGTGTAAAACTCACAGCTCTCTCAATCTTGATTCAGGAACTTTTTTTTTGTTATGGAAAATTTTAAGCAAATGTATTTTTTATTACTATTTACTCAATTTCCTTCTGGAATTCTTATGAGATTTAAAATCTCTTTAGTCAAAAACAAGCAAACAAAAATTGTTCCTTTATGCTACATTTTCCAAATGACCAAATCTTCATTTTTAGATTGTGTTGGCTTTGGTTTTTAGTTCCCTCAGTTTGAATGTTCTTGAAAAAAAAATTCAGTAAAGATTTCCACTTGCTTTTGCCTCATTTCTGCCTTTTGTAAATTTCATGGATTCTTATTTATTTTCTATAATATTATCTATTTTTCTCTTTGAACATCTCAAATAAAATAATTTGAATAATTTTGTTGGGCAGGTTTTCTAAAGATTTGAATTCAATTGTTTTGTAATTTTGTATTTCAGCCTCCATTTGAGTTGGGGAGTTCTTAGTTTTAGTGTTCTTCTCCTTCTTCTCTTCACTGGATTCAGGAATTATTTTTTTTTATTATAAAGATGTGGGGTACAATTCAGGATTAGGTATATAAACATTGATCATGCAGGTACCCTTGTTGAAGAGGTGTGCCCCTCCCTCCCCTGGCAGTTTCCCTCAACTGTCAGTCCCACCCCCCTTCCTTGACAGTTTCCCACTACTGCCAGTTCCTTTCTTGTAGTATTACAATAATTGTTCAAGGTCCATGTATGAGTGAGAAAATATGGTACTCTGTTCTTTGTTTCTGTGATAGATCACTGAGAATGATCGACTCTAAGTCCATCCAAGTTGCTGCGAAGTCCATATGTTTGTCCTTCTTTATGGCTGCATAATATTCCATTGTGTATATGGACCACATTTTCTTTATCCAGTCCAGTTTCAATGGGCAACATGGTTGGTTCCATGTTTTTGCTATTGTGAATAGAGCTACAACAAACATGCGTGTGCAGGTATCTTTTCGGTGGAATGATGTGAGTTCCTCCGGGTATATTCCCAATAGGCAGTTTGCTGGGTCATATGGAAGGTCAATTTCTAGTTCCAATTCCTGATCAGAACCCTAAGTACTCATACCATAAGAAATAAGATAAACAAGTGTTACCTTATCAAACTGATGAGCTTCTGGAAAGCAAAAGAAACCATCAGGAGAGCAGGGAGACAGCCCACAGAATGGGAAAAAATATTTGCCCACTGTATATCTGACAAAGGCCTAACATCTAGGATCTCCAAGAAACTCAAAGGTGCCGAAAGGACAAAAAACAAACAGTCCATTAAAAAATGGGCAAAAGACATGAACAGACACTTCTCAAAAGATGTCCCGGCAGCCAACAGACATGAAAAAGTGCTAGCCTCACTCATCATCAGAGAAATGCAAAACAAAACCACATCGAGATACCACCTAACTCCAGTGAGAATGGCCATCATTAATAAAACAAACAACAACAGATGCTGGTGAGGATGTGGAGCAAAGGGAATGCTTCTACATTGCTGGTGAGAATGCAAACTAGTGGAACTATTCTTTTTAGCAGTGGTCCTGGGTTATTCTCCCACAATGACATCAAGGCTATTGCCATTCTAGGCAATCTTTCATTTTGGTCTAGGTGCTGATGAAGGGGAGAAGTCTTGTCCTCCTGACCTAGCTGGGCTCTAAGCTTTCTAACAGAAGGCAACAGGCACACGGACTCACCCCACTCATCTTTTTTGTAGTTCAGTTGTCTGTTTTTTGATTTTGAGCAGTGACACGACCTTTAGATTTTTGCTCATTATGTTTGAACTGGCATTGCTATGTGCTTAGAGCAAAATCGGTGTCTGAAGGCAAGCTTACCACATTAGCTTGATTAGAAATGACAATAATATTTTTGGTATAGTATTTAATTAAATATGTTGATATTTTAATGAAATATTATATGCAAAATAATATTTATAATCTTTGAAATGATCATATGATTTTTTGTTTTTAATTCTGTTTATAGGATGAGTTATATTTATTAGCTTTGGTATGTTGAAACATTCTTGCCACCCTGGGATGAAACCCACTTGATCATAATAAATTTTATGTTTAAGGTGCTGTTGGATTCTGTTTGCAAGTATTTTGTTGAGGATTTTTGCCTCTCTGTTCATCAGGGACATTAGTCTGTAGTTTTTTTTTGTTGTTGTTGTGTCCTGGCTTTGGTGTCAGGGTGATGATGGCTTTGTTTAATGAAGTTATGAGAATTCCTTTCTTCTCAATCTTATGGGATAGCTTTAGTATGGTTGATACTTGGTTTTCTTAGTAAGTCGGTAGTATCTGGCTATAAATACATCTGGCTCTGGGTTTTGTTTTGTTTTAGATTTTAAACTGCTGATTTAATCTTGCTACTCATTATGGTCTGTTCAGGGTTTTTATTTCATACTGAATCAAGATTAGGGAGTTGTATATTCCAGGAATGTATCCATTTCCTCTAGATTATCTAGATTGTTTGCATAGAAGTGTTCATAATATTCTCAAATGGTCTTTTGTATTTCTGTGGTATCAGTTATAATCCATTCATTTCTGATTATCTGATTAGAATCTTCTCTCTTCTGTTATAAGTTAATATAACATAATTTCTCACATTTATTTATCTTTTCAAAAAGCCAACTTTTATGTTATTGATCCTCTGCTTTGTTTTTGCTTTCCACTTCATTTTGTATCACTTTGCCTTTGTTATTTCTTTTCTTCTGATAGTTTTTTATTTGTTTGTTTTTCTTGTGTTTCTAGTTTCTTGTAGTGTGGCTTTACATGTCAATATGTGATCATTCTGTCTTTTTGAAGTAGGCCTTAAGCACAATAAATTTTCTTCTGAGAACAACTTTAGTTGTATTTCAGATACTTTGACAATTTGTGTTATTGTCATTAATTCCAAGGAACTTTAAAATTTCTATCTTGATTTCATTGTTAACCCAAAAATCAATCAGAAGCTGTTGGTTTTCATTTCTATGTGTTTGTTTGGTTTTGAGAATTCCTCTTGGCGTTGAATTTCAGTTTTATTCTACTGTGGCATGAGAAGGCACTTGATACAATTTCAGGTTTTTTGACCTTATTGAGACTTGTTTTATGACTTATCATAAGACAGTGTTGTATGTGCTGATGAGAGAAATTATGTTCTGTAGCTTTGGTGTAGAATGTTCTGTGGTTGTTTACTAGGTCTATTTGTTGCAGAATCCAGTGTAAGTTTCATGATTTCTTATTGACCTTCTGCCTTGATGATCTGTCTATTACTGTCAACAAGGAGTGAACTCCATTATTATTGTATTGCTGTCTATTTCTTTTTTAGAGCCAATAGATTTTATTTTAAAAGCGAGAAGCTCTGTGTAGGAGCATATATATTTAAAATTGTTTTATCTTCTTGTAGGATTGATCCCTTTATCATCATTTGATGATTTTCTTTGTCTTTTTTCACTGTTGTTAATCTAATACCTGTTTAATCTAACACAAGAATAACTAATGCTGCTCATTGTTTATTTCCATTCGTATGGATTTTTAAAAAAATCACCTTTCTACCTTGAGTATATGGACGTCTTCATGAGTTAAGTAGGTCTCTTGAAGGTAGAAAATGCTTGGATTTTTTAAAATCCTTTTTTGTCAGTCTATATCTTTTAAGTGGGGGACTCAAACCATTTACATTCAAAGTTAATGGTATGTGAAGTACTGTTCCATTTGTCACATTGTGTGTTATCTGGTTGCCTTGTTATTTCCATTGTGTTAGTGTTTTATAAACCCTTTAAATGTTGCAGTTTCCAATGTGTTTATATTGATGCATGTTTGCTTTTAGTTTCAATATTTAAGAACACCCTTGAGCATTTTTTGTAGAGCCAGTCTAGTGGTGTTAAATTCCCCCTGGCTTTTTTGCTTGTCTGAGAAATACTTTATTTCCTTCCCCTCATTTATGAAATTTAGTTTTGCAGGATAAAAAATTTTTGGCTGACAGTTATTCTGTTAAAGGAGATTAAAGATAGGGTCTCAATCCCTTTTGGCTTGTGAAATTTCCACTGAGAAGTCTACTGTGAGTCTAATAAGTTTGCCTTCATAAGTTATTTGATGTCGTTACCTCCTTGCTCTTAGAAATCTTCCTTTCATGTTTACTGAATACCCAATGGCTTCATGCCTTGGTGATGACCTTTTCACAATAAATTTTCCAGAAGGATTCTGGACTTTTTGTATATTGATGTTTAAATCTCTGGCATGACCAGGGATAATACCTCAGTTATTCCCTCAAATATATTTTTGAAACTTGTTGCTTTTTCTTCTTATTCTGGAACACCTATGATCATAGGTTTGGATGTTTTACATATTCACACGTCTTAGAGACATTTTTCAGTTCTTTTCATTATTTTTATTTATTTTTGTCTGATTGGTCGAATTCAAAGCTTTTTCTTCAAGTTCTGAAATTCTTCCTTCCGATCGGTCCTGCTAGTTATTAAAACATCCCACTACGTTTTGTACTTCCTTAATGTGTCTTTTATTTCCAGAGATTCCATTTTTTAAAAAAGTATCTATCTCTTTAGATAATTCTTCATTCAGATCCTGAATATTTTATTTCTTTATGTTGGTTTTCAACGTTCTCTTGGATCTCACTGAGAAGTTTTATCATCAACCTTTCAAAATATTTATTTGGAATTTCCAACATCTCATTTTGTTTAGGATCCATTTCTAAAAAGTTAGTGTGATCTTTTAAGAAAGTTGAAAGACTTTGTTTGCCAGGATTATTTTGCTAGCTCATTCTCACTTGAGTAGACAATTACTGATTATTATTGTTGTTTGTTTCTGATTCAATAGTTTTTTTTTTTCCTTTCCTTTATGGATGTGAATTTAATGTATATAGTTTGTGCTTGTCTAGCTTTGTCTGTGTATGTGTCACATAGTTATAGAGAATCTTTGTGCATTGGCTCTCTCCAATGCTGCTTGCGATAGCAATTATTGGTTGAGTGTGTAGGCTGTCTCCTGTGGATCAAGACTGCCAAGAGGAGTCATGAAGCTTATCTCATTTGCCAGTGATGTGGTGAGCTCTTTTGTTCCTG
This sequence comes from Carlito syrichta, assembly GCF_000164805.1. NCBI lineage: Eukaryota > Metazoa > Chordata > Mammalia > Primates > Tarsiidae > Carlito > Carlito syrichta. The sequence goes on along the minus strand of NW_007259173.1, from coordinate 299,820 downwards.
TCTCTTTTTTGTATGGGCTGAACTGTTCATCCTTCAGGCCATTAGGAGACACCCATGGATGAAAGCTGGGTGCAGCTGAAGCAGGTGGTTATATGCAGTATTCCTATGATGGACTAACGTTACAGGCCAGATAAAAGTTGATGCAGGAGCTCCCGGTGAAATGCCCTGAGCTCATTGTTGGGGAAGGGGAGAGTCATGCCAGCATCTCTAGTAGGCTGGCAGGAAAGTGCCTTCCTTTTGTACTCCTGTGCTAGTCCAAATTTTCAGGTCAGATATGCACTTCTGCACATCCGTAGGTGCACTGAAGTTTTGTGTAGAGAAGGAGTGAGATTCCACCCCTTGTCAAGCCTGAGCCTAAAGGGCGCACCTCCTGGAAGGTTTCAGTTACACCCCAATACTGCAGAAATGGCATCAGTAGGTGCCTTCACACTGAGCTTTCATGGAAGAAGCAAATGTTTGGAGTGGAAGGTGAAGGAGTGGGGGAGTTCCCTTCTCCAAGACCCTTCATGGGTACCAGAGTTATTCGGTTGCTAGAACAGAACCACGTCTTCCTCTGCTGAGCCTAGCACCGTGTCTGCATCTTTGCTGAAAGAATTTTCCTCAGGTGGGGAGATTTAGGACAGTATTTACATTTTGTCCTTTGGAGTACTCCTCTGATTTGAGGTACTCCCCTTTTCCCTGGCTGTGGTCTCCAACAACTGGAGTCCTGCTGCTTGTCCAGGTATAGCTGCCCCTGGAGGCTGCCACAATTTGGATGAGGGCGGGGAGGGGCCTGCAAGGAATCTGGTGATACGAAGGCACCGGGGCTGAATTCTGAAGACAACTGGTCACCGACGTCTCCAGAAGACCCTCTCAAGAAACTCTCCAAAGCCTCTGCCTATGAACTCATCTGCAAAACATGTCTGACCTTGACTTTGCTCTTTGGTGCTAAGGCAATGTTGGGTAGGACTGAACTGGGCTGACTAATCCTCTGACCTCCTAATGGATTGGCAGAGAATGGCATAGACTTGGCAGGATTTCTTTGTCTCTAGCCTTAGTGTGGTGGCCTTTTCCATGGCCAGCGGTGGCGGTGTTAGGTCGGTGTATACATGCACAGGCTCGAGGTGTGCTGAGTTGCCAGAGTGGTGTAGATGGTGGTGCTCGCTGAGGTTTGGGAACAGATTTTTCCATGCACAGAGTTATTGTGTCAGATGTTGGAACAAGCTTTGCCGGTTGACTTGTTTCCAGGAAGTGGTGTTTGCAAGAGTGAGCCAGGTGGGATGGTGGATGTCTGCCTTCTTCTCGGACTTTCCTGCTCCTGGGCAGTACACAGAGACAATGACTGGGCTGTGAGACTCCACATACTTCCTGCCTTTAGGAATCTTTGAGTGGAGTGGGAAAGAAATGCCTGTCGTCTAGAAAGAAATGCAGAGTCTAAGTCAGATATATCCACGCTCCAGATCCTTGTGTGTGTGAGAGTGGTGATCCCAGTAGGAATTGGGAGGAAGTCTCTTGGCCACTGGATTAACACTGCAGGGATGAGCAAAGCTGCTTCTGCTGCACAAAATTATTCATGTGGGCAGAGAGAGGCTGCTGGGAGTGGCAATTCCCACCCAGCTGCCGCACCTTTGGCTCAGGTAGTCTGCACTCAGAATGCAAAACTTCACCTGGCCACTGGTCCTCAGTTTGTTCCAGACAGTCCCTGCAGGCCTTCCCTGTTCTCTCCCTGGCCTGGAAGCTGGTGACAGGACACAGCCTGCTAGGGTTGAACTCTTGGGGTGACACAGCTGCAGCCACTCAGGGCTTGATGACCTGCAAATCTCCACGTAAGTCATGGCAAATTTCACTTTGTGAGGGGATGATCTCTGAAAGTAGACACAAAAGTACAAGCCATAAGGAAAACTTTGGTGAATCTCAACTAAGAACTTTTATCTATCAAATAAACTGCATACTAGATGAAAAGACAAGCCCTAAACTAGAAGATATTTGTAGTATCCATGCAGTTTTCCATGTGGGGATGGAGACCCATGAGGCTGAGAGGACTTTGAACTTCATGGAAAGAGCACAGGAATCTGGGGTTATCTCACTCACCCACCCCTTCTCTGCTAGCAGGCTGCACCAGTGACCCAGTCTGTCTTGTTCCAACCCAGACTGTCCAGTTTCTGTCCTCTTGACCCACTGTGGGCCCTGCCGCTTCTCTGGTGGGTCCTTGGGTGTGCTGAGTTTTTCTCCCTATTTTGCTTCACTCCATGCTTCTAGTTGATCACCCTGAACCTTTCTGTTCTTTGTCACATTTTTTTCTCAAGTAATGACATCTATTCACCATCATCACGGCCATTGTGCTTTTTTGTTCTTCCACGCGTGGCATGGTGGTTTTAAAAACTGCCATACAGCTGGCAGAATAATACCTCATAACGATTTTAATTTACATTTCACTAAATGTCAATGAGGTCGAGATTCAATTTATGCTTTGCTGGATATTTTCCTATGTCTTTTGTCACGTATACTACTACTGTGAAATTACTTTAGCCCATGCATTTTCTCTTTCTAATTGCTTTGTGGGCATTTTTTTGTGTATTGTGTATAATAATCCTTGTATTACAAATATCTTCTACCTTAGAGCTTGTCTTTTCATCTACTGCACAGTTTATTTGATAGATAGAAGTTTTTAATTTTACTATAGTTGAGATTCACCGAAGTTTCCTTTATGGTTTCTGCTTTTGTGTCTACTTTCAGAGATCATTTCCTCACAAGTGGATTTAAAAATAATTTTCCTGTTTCTTCAAATATAAGATAAATACATGTTTGTATCTTCCATATGTTGGTTTAACCCATCTGGTATTAGATTTGGTGCATTTTTATGCATGTGGAATAACAAATGATTATAACCCTATTTAATTAAATGTTGATGCTCTTCCAGATGATATCCAATATAGTATCTGTCAGAAATCGCGTTTATATACAGGCGTTTGTCTGTGTTTGAACTCTCTATCCTGTTCTAATTATTTCATTTACCATTTGACTATAGGATAAGGTACTAAATAAATTCTATTCTCTCATAAATACTACAGATTTATAGCAAGTCTCATTATGTGCAAGGACATGTCACCCCAACTTTCCCTTGTTTGATTTTAATCTAGTTCTATAAACTTTCATATAAATATTAAAATTAGCTTGTCAAGTTATACACTTACAAATGCATTCGATATGTATGAGATTTTAGTTGAAATTGTATTAAGTATATAGATAAATATAAATATAATTGATACCCTGTGAGTCTTTCTGTAAGACAATATGAATATTTCCCCATGCAGTTAGTTTTTGCCTAATAACTTTCAAAACTTATGATGACATTGTTATTGGATTTATTTTATTCACATAGATCTTATAATATTATTAATCTTATAAATCTTTTAAAATAACACACACAGAGGTATAATTTACAGTGTAGAAAGCAATGTTGTGATAAAGGTGTACATCGTGAAACAATTAGACCAATCTAATTCATATGTTCATCACCACACAAGCTCACCTTTTTCTGTGGATTAGAACCATTAAGATCGTCTCTTTTGGCAATTTTCAAGTATCTAATGCTTTATTAACAGCAGCAGTCACCATGCTGTACAATAGATCTCCAGAACTTATTTTCATGTTTAACTGAAACTTTGTACCCTTTGATAATCATTTTTCCATTTCTCCTCAATTACCTACCCCTGGTCCTGGCAACCACCATTCTACACTGTTCTATGAGCTCACTCTTTTAGATTCCCCAGATAGTGAGGTCATGCAGTATTTGCCTTCTGTGCTAGTCTTACTTCACTTAACATAATGTTCTCCTGGATCATTCATGTTGTTATAAATTGTAAGATTTCCTTCTTTTTGAAAGTCTGAATAATCTATCTATCTATCTATCTATCTATCTATCTATCTATCTATCTATCAATCTATAACATCTATCTCTCATCTCTCATCTATCTACCATCTATCCATCTGTCTTACCTTTTCTTTATCTCTTCTTGATTTTCCTTTCCATGGATATACACTCAGGAGTGTGATTGGTGGGTTCAAATAATAATTTTATTTCTAATTTTTTGAAGAGACTCAGGAGTGTTTTGTATAAAGGCTCTACTAGCCTACATTCCCATCAACAGTGTCCTTCTTTAGATAATAGCCATTTTAACACATGTGAGGTGATATATCATTGTGCTTTTAATGATGATGAACATTTTTTCATATACTTGCTGACCATTTGTATATCTTCTTTTGAGAAATGTTCATTCTGGGCCTCTGTCTACTTTTTGATCATGTTATTTCTTAATATTGTTTCAGATACTTATCTATTTTGAATATTAACACCTTATCAGATAAATGGCTCGTAGATACTTTCTCTTATTCTGTAAGTCGTGTCTTCACTCTGTTCATTGTTGCCTTTGCTGTTCAGAAGCCTTTCAGTTTGATGCCATCCCTTTTGCTTATTTTTTATTGTGTCGTCTGTGTTTTGGGGTTGTATCCAAAAGAAGCATTGTTTAGATCAATGCCTTGGACCTTTTCCCCTATATTTTCTTCTAGTGGTTTTGTAGTTTTGGGCATTGCCTTTAAGCTTTTAATCCAATTGACTTTTGTATAAGGCTTGAGATAAGACCCAATTTTGTTCTTTTTCCTTTGGATATCCAATTTTCCTAACATCACTTACTGGAAGAGACTTTTTCCCCGTTGCATGTTCTTGGCATGATTGTCAAACATCATGTAAATGCATAAATTTATTTCTGTGCTCTTGATTGTGTTCCACGGTGTATGTGTCTATTTTTATGCCACTACTAGGCTGTTTTAATAACTGGTTTTGTAGTATTTTTGGAAATCAGGTTGTCAAATGCATTACCTTTGCTATTTTTGCTCAAGATAGCTTTGGCTATTCAGATACTTTTGTGGGATTGCATATGAATTTTAATATTTTTTCTATTTCCATAAAAAGTGGCATTGTAATTTTGATAAAATTGCATTGAATCTGAAGATAACTTTAGATATTATGAAGGTTTAACAAAATCAAGTCTTCTAAGCCATAAACATAAGATGCATTGTCATTTAGTTGTATTTTCTTTAATATCTTTTATGTATATTTTATAATTACAAATGTACAGATGTTTCATTTTCTTTGTTAAAGTATTCTTAATTATTATTATTACTGGCTATTGTAAATAATATTATTTGCTTGATTTATTTTTCAGTCAGTTCACTGTTACAGAAATGCTACCTTTAAATGCTGATTTCATATTATGCAACTTCACTGAATACATTTATTAGTCCTAACAATGTCTGGTGAAGTCTTTTATATATAAGGTCAAATTAGCGACAAAGAAAGAACATTTTTCTTTTTCAATTTTGGTGAATTTTATTTATTTTTCTTGCCCAATTGTTCTGGCTGGGACTTTTAGTTCCATGTTGAATAAACATGGTGGGAATAGGTATTTTTCTTTTGTTCCTGATTTTGGAAGAAAACCTTTCTGATATCTTTAAAAATGAATCTACCTGTTTGTTTCTGACATAAAGACTTTGGTATGTTTACTTTGTACCCTGATACCTTGCTTACTTTTATGCTAGTTTTTGCAATTATTTCATAGGTTTTCTGGATTCTTTTCATGTGGAAAAAGTATATGCAAATATCACCAGTTTTATTTTTTCATCCTTATACCATATATTTCTTTTTCTTTTTGTCTTATTGCAATGGATAAAATATCAATTACAATAATAAATAACTAGGGTGGCAGTAGGTACTATTAAGTTGGTTTTGATATAAAGAAAATTGTTTTAACATGTGTTTTTTAATATGTTTTATCAGACTAAAAATAAGGAATAAAAAATTGGTTCATTTTCATTCTGAATTTTGAAAAGATTTTGCATTTCTTTTCCTGTTCCACTGAGATAAAAATACGTTTATCTCATTAAACCGATTAATACAGCTTGGTAATCAATTTTCTATTGTTGAATGAGTCTTGCATATTGGTTTTCCAATTGAGGATAATATCTTATTTTTTACACATTACAGAATTCTGCATTTTTAGGATTTGCATCTTTTTTTATAATTGAGATTAGCCTATATTTCTTTCTGTTCTTACTTGCTTTTAGTATAAAGAGTAAATGAGACTCATAGAATGAATTAGGACATGATCAGGTTTTTTCTATTTTCTTTTTTAAAGCATTAAAAAATTCTTTTTACATTTAAGTACCAGTACATTTTTCTACAACTCTTTTTCAAAATTTTAAGTTTCATGACAAAGAATGTGATAAAAAATTTAGTATTGTGTGATTATCTCTTAATTTACCCTTATAATTAAGGAGGAATATGCCAAAGAAACTTGGAAGGTAGGGGACAGAAATTAGATAATTGTCTAGTGCAAGTGTTGGAAGTTTTCATTTTTGTTGATTTTCCTAGGTATTTGTATGTGTGTATATTTTTAATAATTATGTACTTTGTGTTTCTTTCTCTTTTCACCTCAACTTTGTCTTCAAAAATAATTCTTCATAAAAGGAGAAGATTTGAAACAGCATGAGATGAATAATGCTTACGTTGCTTGAATTTATTAACATTCAATATTTAAAAATTACTATATTTTAAATGTCTCTTAAGTGGCCATTGCCAGAATACTTTTTGTTTGCACAATTAAATATATAGCCTATAGTATCAAATAGTGTGAACTTATCATGGTGCTTCTCTATTTGTTAATTGTATTTTGAGACGCTCTTAATGTTTAACTTTTAGTTGCTCCCTCTATTTCTCATCCACTGTGTTGGATGTGTTGATTCGAAATATATAACAACAACTCATCTTTGACAAAGCCTCCAACAACAACCACTGGGGAGGGGAGAGCCTATTCAATAAATGGTGCTGGGAAAACTGGCTGATCGCATGCATAAGATTGAAATAGGACCCTTGCCTATCACCATGCCCAAAAAAGTTAATTCTAAATGTATCAAAGACCTAAACGTAGATCAAACTATAAAAATCTTAGAAAATGCAGGAGACACCCTTACGGAAATTGGAACTGGGAACCAATTCCTTCCAAACCCTAAAGGCTAATAACTTTTTTTTTTTTTTAATAATTAATCAGTATTTTTATTATGGTTTTGTGGGGTACAGTTAAGGGTTAGGTGTACAATTACGTTTCATTCAGACACCCTGTTGATAAGAGGTGTTTTCCCAGCCCCAGACAGATATTTGCTACTGTTAATCCCATCCCCCTCCCCCCCATAGTTTCCCAGTACTGTCAGTCATTTTCTTATAGTATTACATTGGATGTTCAAGGTCCATTATATGAGTGAGAACAAGGCTAATAACTTAAGAACTAAGATAGACAAGTGGGACCTCATAATATTAACAAGCTTCTGCAAAGCAAAAGAAACCATCAAGAGAGCAGGGAGACAGTCCACAGAATGGGAAACATATTTGCCAACTGTATATCTGACAAAGGCCTACATCTAGGATCTACAAGGATCTCAAATGCACCGAAGGGAAAGAAACAAACAGCCACTTTAAAAAGTGGGCAAAAGACACTTCTCAAAAGAAGATGTACTGGCAGCCAACAGACACATGAAAAACTGCTCAGTCTCACTCATCATCAAAGAAATGCAAATCAAAACCACATTGAGATGCCACCTAACTCCTATAAGAATGGCCATCGTTAATGCAACAAACAACAACAGATGCTGGTGAGGATGTGGAGAAAAAGGAATGCTTCTACACTGCTGGTGGGAACGCAGACTGGTGCAACCTCTCTGGAAGACAGTGTGGCAATTCCTGAAAAAACTAGAAATTGACCTTCCATATGACCCAGCAATTCCCTCATTGGGAATATTCCCAGAGGAACTCAAGTCATTCTACAAAAAAGATCCCTGCACACGCATGTTTGTTGCAGCTCTATTCACAATAGCAAAAACATGGAACCAACCATGCTGCCCATCGAAGCTGGATTGGATAAAAAAATGTGTTCCATATACACAATGGAATATTATGCAGCCACAAAGAAGGACAAACATATGGACTTTGCAGCAACTTGGATGGATTTGGAGTCGATCATACTCAGTGATTTATCACAGAAACAAAGAACAGAGGCCCATACGTTCTCACTCGCATGCAGACCTTGAACAATATAATGCTATAAGACAGTGATTAGCAGTAGTGGAAAACAGGGGAGAGGGAGTGGGATTGGCAGTTGAGGGAAACTGCCATGGGAGGGAAGGGTCCACCTCATCCACAAGGGCACCTGCATGACCAATGTTTATATACCTAACCCTGAATTGTACTCCACATCCTTATAATAAATAAAAAAAAGAAAAAAAAGAAATATATAACCACTAGAGATACTGAGTAGGTATTTGAGCATACAGTCTGACTTTGAAGTAAAAGTTTGAACCAGAGTTATGTATTTCAGAGACATCCACAAATTGATTTTGAAGTCACAGAAGTGTATGATATCACTGGGGAAGTGAGTGGTCGTAAGAGGCCAAGACCTGGACCTTGCAGCATGCCAAAATGAGAGATCTGGGATAAGGAGAGGAACAGATGCATGAGACTGAAAAGAAGTGAACATTGATAAAGACAATAAAAGCAAACAAGCTTGGTGTTTTGAAAGCTCAGATGAAATAAACAATCAACTTTATCAAATGCTGCCAGTAAGTCAAGTCAGATAAGGTTCAAGCATTAATACTTTAGTAGCTAGAAGCCATATGTAAGCGTCATGAAAAACTTTTTGTGGAATGATTTGAACAAAATCAAGAATGAAGAGGTCCATTTGAAAGAGGGAAATGGAAGAAGGTTAATGCAGACAACAATTTTGAGTAGTTTTACTCCAAAGGGAAAGAAGAAAATGGAATAATAACGACAGAGGAGTTGGTAGAATCATGCAAAGATTATTACAACGTGGTAGAATTGTCCATATAACTTTACAACATTGGGAAGCAAACATGAGAGCACAAGAGAGAAGAGAGAAGAAAGAAAGAGAATGGCAGAGTTGAGAACAAGCCAAAACTTGCCACAGTGATATCCTTGGGTATGTGAGGAAAGACAGGGTTCAGAGGGCCATGAAGAAATGGGATTTTGGGAAAATAATAGGTATTTTAAACTATCACATCAAGTAGAAAGGCAGATTATTTAGGCATAGATGTGACAGGCGAATGTGTGTGGTGTTGGCAATCTATGGATGTTTTCTTTTAGTTGCTTAAATTTTGCCAAAGTATGAAACGATGTCATTAATTCAATGTTTTCAGAAGAAGCTGTCAGAAATTTGAGAAAAAAAGATGTAATACAGTCATCTGGGAGACAGAAAGAGCGAATTGACTAAAAGAATCTAATTTGATGGTGTACACTGATTAACGACATATGTACACTTGAGGTTCACAGTCATGAAGTTAAAACATGAGGGTCAGCATGGTTGGGAGATTTACTCCCAATCATGGATGTATGATGAGAATATGTAGAAAGTTGGATTAAGCTAGGGTTGTGGTTTTGAGAAGCAAGTGCAATGAACTGAGAGAGATGGGGAAAAAAGGCAATGATTATAAAAAACCATGGAATCTGAGCTGAGTAAAAAAGAGAGAGGATATTAAAATGACAAATTATGAAAAAATAATAGAATAAATGGATTGGGGAGTCCCAGTATGTTCTCATATTTTAGAGTCAGAGTACGGGGTGAAATGAGACAGAGAGAAATGGGTCATCGGCAAGTGAACTGCAAGATTGTAAAATGGAGATAATCAAGGAAATGGCGTGGGAAATGGTAATCGCGGAAGTGTAAAGGGTAGGAGCATTGCAGAAGAACAATTCATGAAAAGGAGAGGCTTAGGTGCTAGAGCAACAATAAATTTTTAACCCACAAGAACATACACAGGCATACGGTTGGCAGATTGATGGTGAACCATGAACTAAAGTCATGTAAAAATGAAAGAAAGAGACCCCAAAAGGGAAGGGGACTACATGCAACCACAACGAGGGTTTATGGATGATATGAGCAGATAATACAAGAGTTAAAGCATGCTTACTTTTTAGGGAGAAAGAGAGAATGGTCTGGAAGTAGCCATAAAGAACAAAGATATCAAAAGCTCTAAAAAACCGACCTTCCATATGACCCCACAATCCCCCTGCTGGGAATATACCCAGAAGAACTCAAATCACTCTGTAGAAAAGATACCTGCACATGAATGTTCATCTCAGCATTGTTCACAATAGCAAGATCGTGGAACCAACCGTGCTGTCCATCAAAAGAGGACTGGATTAAAAAAATGTGGTACATATACACAATGGAATATTACGC
>NW_007259173.1:200300-289497 GCF_000164805.1 Carlito syrichta | reverse complement strand
GGATTGACAGTGGTGGGAAACTATGGGGGGGGGCGGGAGGGGAAGGGAGGTGGGATTAACGGTAGTCAATATCTGTCTGGGGACCGGAGGGGCACACCTCATCAACAAGGAATACTTGTATATCTAACCCTTAACTGTATCCCACAATTTTAAAATAAAAATATATATATTAAAAAAAACAACCAAAGATGTCTACTCCACATCCTGGCCCAGTGACACAAGTGCTGCGGTCGTTAAAACCGACCCCACGTGAGAGCTGCTGGGGAAGTCATGGTCTCAGAGAAGAGCTGGGCTTTAGGGAGAGTCCGAGTGTGTAGAAAACTCTTGAAGGAGGTGGGGAACAGAGGGACTTTCCTCATGCTGGAATGGGTTCCGGAAGGCACAGCAGGAGAAGACGAGGGATGGGTGAGAGAAGAGGTCAGTATGCAGGAAATGAGAGTTGCCCTCAGGATCTGGGGCTTCTTGAGGCGACTGAACTTAAGAAGAGACTTGGAAGTTGGAAGAGATTGGTGCCCTGGGGGCCAGGTTGCATGTGGGTGGCGTTTGCAGGTGAAAGAGGAAAGGTGAAGTGTGTGCGATCTCTTGTGATCCCTGTGGATGGAAGTGAGGAGGTCAAGGAGGGCGGGCTTCCTTCGTCCTCGCGCAGGGCGAGCCTGCTCCAGAGTGCAGGTGACGGATGTCGGACGTCTAGAGGGGAGTGCTGACTTCACCTGTAGCTGCCACTAGGGCAGGGTGGCAAGTTTACTGATGGCATCCTGACACCCACTCCATCCTTGCATGTGCGATGACGGACTTCTCGGAAAACTCGTTGTTATTCAGAGAAAGCGTATAGAGAACCAAGAGAAACAGAAAGCTGTGGATTTTCTGGGTATCCACAATTCAAACAGCAAAACCAACCACAAGCTGCTATTGCATGAAGGGGAACCGCTGTTGGGGTCACAGTGGATGGGAGGAGAGAAACTCTGACTCCCGGTACTGCTTTTTATTCTGAGGAAGAACTGGGCTGTGTGGAAATGCAGAGTGGAGCTCGTGGACAAAAGCACATCCATGCTCATGAATGTTCTCTAAGTGGAAGCATTCGGATGCCTAGGTGGCATGGACACATTTCCCTGGAGACTAAAAGAGCATTCCTCCAGTAAAAAGAGTTTCTAAAAAGTAGGAAGCTGATGTCCTGACGTTTTCTCTACCTTAGCTGTGCCCTACACTTGTTCCTGCTCTGTATTCCCACCTCTGTGATGTTATTTATCCTCTTTGACATTCCTTCCCCAACAAGATATAGTTTTTCCTACATCAGGGTGAATTGTCTCCACACCAGTCTCTTACGATCTGAAATGCTGGCCAAACGGTGCAAAGGCGTTTTTGTTGTCTTTATTTCAAACCTTTCTTGTAATGTAGTCAAAGAAGATTTTATTGTGGACAGATTTCACTGCATCCAATTATGCGCCATAAAAAATATTGCCGCTATTAGAAGTGAAGGATTAGCTTTCTTTTTTTATATTTTAGCGTTTCTTAAAGTATATTGTCATTTTTCCATGGATTTTTTTTTTTCTGAGTGCCAGCTTCATGCGTTAATATATGCTACGCCTTAATCATCTTTGGGCATAACTGCCGCAGAATGATCAAATGAACATTTGTATACTTAGATTGGATAACCATCTTCTAAACGGCAATGATGCACATATGATAATCTTCACCAATTTTAGAAATAATAATTTTGTGATAAAAGAAACACTCATGGTTTTCACATTTATTTCTCAAATTGTTTAAATGTTGGATTGTATCATTTACCTCAGTTTACAGAGGAAGACATGAAGAATTGGTTAAGTAATTCACCCGAGTATACATGATAGAAAGACACAGAACAGAGATTTGAACCCAGTGGTTAATCCCAAGAGCCTAGACTATTCACTAATGGGGCATACCTTCTTCCACCCAAATTAAAGATTGCAAATTGCTCATAACATGCATCTTAACTCTGTCCATGTATATTCCTCACAACATTAATGCTAATTAAAATATATTGTGCACATTTTATCCTATACTTTGCCAAACTCTGAGATAAGTGGCTTATCATATATAAGCTTCCTTTAAGCTTGACTGCAGCACAATGTAGAAATAATCCTAATTGTACAAGAATCAAAACAATTTATTTGTCCAAAGTCATGTTTGTGTTTAGCAGAGAATCTGAGTCAAAAGCAATCAGACTGCAGATTCTGCAATGCTAGTTGATAGTTCAGCTCAAATGTTTCTGCAAATATTTAAGTTCTAACAAATATATTCTTTCCAGGTATAGTGTCTGAAATTTTACCATCTCTGTAGACAAGTATATAATTTAGACACAATAGCTTTGGAGCAACTGGATTGGTTAGTCATCAATTCCTTTGATGCAAAAACATTTTGTTGCTGGTTTTGTGAAAAATTCTACGGCCAAAATAAAATGCCCTATTTGCACAAAAGCACCAACACATTCCCTGTTTTCTCCATTAGGTTTTATCCCAGTGAACATTGTACTATTCCTAACAATTTGATGAGGGTGATGAAATGAATTAGTCCTCCAGATTTTGAAGGCTATGGAGTTATGCCCTTCTGGAAGCATTTTTTTTTTTGTCCGAGGAATGTCCAAGCTGGCAACTTTTGGACAGCAATGTGTTTTCCCGTCTGTCCCATACATTTAGAAGAGTTGTGAAGGATGGATTTCTTACTACGCAAGCAGGTCTTTCCTTTTTTGTGTTGCCAGTGTGATTTCTCCAAGGAGAAGTCGCCTCTGTTGGGCTTCTGTGAACGCCCAGCAGGAATAGTTAACTTCTTTGACAAGCCTTAAGGAAGCTCAAAACTGACAGTCAAATAAATAAATTAATAAAACCCAAAATATGGTTCTTCTGTATTAGTCGAGGTAGATTTGTCTATACTCTACTGATAATCACACTCTTGGTGATAAACACACTCCTGACTGTTAGTGGCTGGACACCTGCTAGTATATGCCTTGTTCATTCATGAAGTCCTGCGACCTTTTAACAGGAAAGTATGGAGTGACAGAAGACAACTGGATATGGGTGAGCCTCTCTTAATGCAGTAATTTCTGCCACAGCTGCCAACCTTTTTAGAAAAAGTTTGTTTTTCAATAGTCTAGCCCTTTTTATACTGTAGATTGCATAACCTTATTTATCACCAGATGAATAATGAAGATTTGTGTTATTTCAAGGTTTACTTTGAAATAAAATGTGCAGCTTTTGGAAGTTAATTTGACCAACATTGTGCTTATTATGTTTGGAAAATCTATTAATGTGATATTGCAATATGAAAAAATTAATGTTACATTATTTTCTCAGTCAAAAAAAAAGCTAGAAGGAAATTAGAAAAATATTTTAGAGCACACCAGAATGCTTTCTACTTTTCTCTAAAATACTGTAATCTGAGCATTTGAAGCATTTTATATTTTGCAGGCTTCTGAATAGGTTGTGTGTCCTTGGGACGAATTATTTAAATTCCTCGAGCCGTATATCCTTAAATTTGAGAGTGGCAACATCTCTTGTAGGGTTGATATATTAAGTGAGAAAATCAGTGTAAAGAAATTATAATAGTTCTTGCTGTTAACTAAATCTCAGTGATGTTATCTAGTGCTATGTGACTCTCTGAGAAAGTGGTGATCATGTCAGTGTCAAATCTGAGCTATACCTGGATGAATACCTCTGTTAGCTATATACAGATTTCTTATACTCTAAAATACTAGCAATGGCTTTCCATAAATAGATGTTAATATAACGTTGGTAGCCATTAAATAGCTCATGCTAACACATTGTATCCTGAAAGTTTGTTTTTAATGTTTTTAATGATCCTCTTGCTCCAGTTTTGTGATATTGACAGAAGGAACTCTTTCTGTGGATTTAATAATTTTCCACAAAGTTATAAAGCTAAGATTCATAACCTATGCCCAATATAAATAACTGAACACATTAAATATGATTGCTGCAGGACTAAGAAAAATTAAATAATTAGCAACACTAAAGTTTTGGGTCGTAACTTAAAGATGATGGCCATGTTTGGGGTTAAGCTCCGCCCTCTTCACTGATCTATTGGAATCCTAATCCTCAGTAGCCCAGAATGTGATCTTATTTGGAATTGTGCTGCTGTAGACGTAATTTGTTGGGTCACCTTGTAGTAGGATAGTGTGCTAATTCAACATGACTAGCACTCTCAAGAGAAGAGGAGAGTTTTACACAGGGACACGTAGAAAGGGAAGACATGGTGGCATGGGAGAATTCCATCTCCAAGCCAAGGTATTTTTGAGGCAACCGCTCCCAGAAAGAACTAGCTCTGCCAAGACCTTGACCTCATTCTTTTAGCCTCCTGAACTAGGAGACAACGAATGCCTATTGTGCAAGTCATCCAGTCTGTGATACTTTGTTATGACAGCTCTAGGAAAACAACAGCGGTTATCTCACATTTCCATCTTACCTACATTATGGGCCCATAAGAAACTATTAACATACATGTCCATTTCCAGCACTTTAAGTGAAAATCTTGCAGTCCCAGGTATAATCTGAGGTATCCTACCTTAGCTGCGTGAGAGGTGGCCCAAATAGATAATATTAAAATGTAAAATTTGTGAGAAAGGTAAACGACTAAATTAGTAAAAATATAATTATAAGGAGACACTCTTATGGAAATTGGAACTGGTAACCAATTCCTGATCAAAACCTGAAGTGCCCAGGTCATAAGAGACAAAATAGACAAGTGGGACCGCATCAAACTGACAAGCTTCCGCAAAGCAGAAGAAACCATCAAGAGAGTAGGGAGACAGCCCACAGACTGGGAAAAAATATTTGCCAATGCCATGTCTGACAAAGGCCTGATATCAAGGATCTACAAGGAACTCAAACATGTTGAAAAGAAAAAAACAAAGTGCCCCGTTACAAAGTGGGCAAAAGATATGAATAGATGGTTCTCAAAAGACGAGCAGTCAACAGATACATGAAAAAGGCTCAGCCTCACTAGTCATCAAATAAATGCAAATCAAAACCAAACTGAGATAGCACCGAACTCCAGCTGGGATGGCCATCATCAATAACAAAAAATAACAGATGTTGGAGGGAATGTGGCAAAAAGGGAACACTTTTACACTGTTGGTGGGAGTGCAAACTAGTGCACCCTCTGTGGAAATCAGTGTGACCGTTTCTAAAAGTTCTAAAAATTGACCTTCCATATGACCCCACAATCCCACTACTGGGAATATACCTGGAAGAGCTCAGATCAAGCTATAAAAAAGACACCTGCACACGTATGTTTATTGCAGCATGATTCACAATAGCAAGAACATGGAACCAACCATGCTGCCCATCCAAAGAGGACTGAATTTAAAAAAGGGTTGCATATACACAGTAGAATATTACACAGCCATAAAGAAGGACAAAATCATGAACTTCGCAGCAACCTGGATGGACTTGGAGTCTATCATACTGAGTTTTGATCTCTCACAGAAACAAAGAACTGAATATCACATGTTCTCACTCAAAAGCGTACCTTGAACAACTATCGTAATACCGTAAGAAAAGGATTGACAGTAGCAGGAAACTGCAGTGGTGTAGGGGGGAGGGGAGGCGGGATTGGCAGTAGTGGGAATCTGCCTGGGGAACAGGGGGCATGACTTATCAACATGGGTACCCGCACAGTGAATATTTGTATACCTAACCCTGAATTGTACCCCACAATTTTAAAATAAAAAAGTTTTAAAAGTTAAAAAAGAGATATATATTTATATTATAGAGGGAGTTTCTCATCTCCAACTGTCTATGGCATTATGTTTGTAAACAATTACACATAACTCCATTTCTAAAGTTTGCATGTGGAGAAGATGGATTCATCTTTGTGTTCCTTGTTGCATCTGTTGGCCAGCAAATATTAATTGCGCATCGAAGACCGGTTGAAGCTACAAATGCCTTTAGTTGGTGGTGAGGTTTTGTAACACCAATGGATTTTCTTCATGAAATTGCCTTTGATAAGTATACCAAGTAAATTGAGATATACCAGGGGAGACCCCCAATCCTCTGGAATATATTTTCAAAAATTACATATTTATTCTTACATGTTTCATCTTCAGTCACCTTTAGAGTACTCTCCATTTGATGCCATCAGTGCACCTGCTGAAATGTTTTTTCTACTGTTCAAAACAGTTTTTGAACTTATAAATTCTGGCGCCTTTTAATGCCTCTGCCATTTTTTTGTTTCACCTCTTCCACATAGGTAAAACGTTTCTTTTTGAGGATTTTTTTTATCCCTGAAACCAAAAAATGTTGCTCCAGGAAAGATAGGATAAATAGGGAGGGTGAAGCATGGAGATCATGCCAGTCTTGGTCAAAAACTGCTGAACACTCAGTGTAGTGTGGGCAGGTAAGCTTGTAAATCACCCCTCATGAGAGACAAGTGGGATTCATCAGACTAAAAAGCTTTTGCAAAGCAGAAGAAACCATCAAGAGAGTGAGGAGACAGTCCATAGAATGGGAAAAAGTATTTGCCAACTGCATATCTGACAAAGGTCTAACATCCAGGATCGACAAGGAACTCAAATCTGCCAAAAGGAAAAAAAACCAGCCCTGTTAAAAAGTGGGCAAAAGACATGAATAGACACTTCTCAAAAGAAGATATATGGGCAGCCAACAGACACATGACAAAGTGCTCAGCCTCACTCATCATTAGAGAAATGCAAATCAAAACCACACTGAGATACCATCTAACTCCAGTAAGAATGGTCATCATTCATAAAACAAAAAGCTACAGATGCTAGCGAGGATGTGGAGAAAAGGAATGCTTTTACATTGTTGGTGAATGCAAACTAATTCAACCTCTGTGGAAAACAAATGTGACAAATTCTAAAAGAACTAGAAATTGACCTTCCATACGATTCAACAATTCCCTTTCGGGGAATATACCTAGAGGAACTTTAATCACTCTACAAAAAAGATACCTGAACACGCATGTTTATTTCAGCACTATTTATCATAATAAAAACATGAAACCAACCGTGCTGGTCATTGAAAGTGGACTGAATTTTAAAAAAATGTGGTACACACACAAGATAGAATATTATGCAGCCATAAAGAACAACAAAATTATGGACTTCACAGCAACTTGGATGGATTTAGAGTTGGTAATACTCAGTGATTTATCACAGAAACAAAGAACTGAGTACCACATATTCTCTCTCATAAGTGGACCCAGAACATTTGACATAATACTATAAGAAAGGGATTGGCAGGAGCCAGGAACTGCCAGGGGGGAGAGGGGAGCACATAATATCCATAAGCATACCTGATCTCAAACCAGGCAATGTGGGGACCAAATGGAAGCCCAGACTTCACCTGTACGATGACCACTTGTATACCTAATCCTGAATTGTATCCCACATCTTTAAAATCAAATAAATTTAAAAAAAAGAGATAGGGAGCCAGGCTCGGTGACTCCGCCTGTAATCCTGCGCCTTGGGAGGCTGAGATGAGTGGATTGCCTGAGTCCGTGGGTTCGAGACCTGCCTGGGTAACTTGGCAAGACCTCATCTCTACAATAAATCAAAAAATTAGCCAGATGTGGTGGCATGCACCTGTAGTTCCAACTACTTGGAAGGCTGAGATGGAAGGATCGCTGGAGCCCAGTAGGTCGAGGCTGCGGTGACTGGGAGCGGCTACTGCACTCCAGTCTGGGCGACAGAGTGAGACTCCAACACAAAAAAAGAAAGAAAGAAAGAAATAGGGAATATGTTGAAAGAATCTCAAAAATAATTACTGAAGCTGAACGTGGCCTCTCACAACAATGCTAGCTGGTAAACCAAAGACAGTGGGTTTCTAGAACACTCATCTCAAAGTGAAACCTGTACTACAGGGGGCCCACCATCCAAGAGAAAATTCCAACTTTGGGGGGGTTCCCTCTCATAATGATAGCCTTTCTACACTAGCAGGGGGAAGAACATTGGCACATCAAATACAATAATAATAATATTTTAGCTTTTTAGAATTTAGTCTATATGTGTTTTATACAAATGCTTCCTCCGGTCTTTTTTTCCAGTAATTTCTGCTGCATTTAATGGGATTTTTTGGTGCACGTTGTTGAAATATCACATAAATAGTAAGTCCTCCAACCATACCTCTAATAAAATCATCAAAATTTTGCTTCAGAGAAGATATCAGGCAGCCAACAGACACATGACAAAGTGCTCAGTTTCACTCATCATCAGAGAAATGCAAATCAAAACCACATTGAGATACCACCTCACTCCAGTAAGGATGACCGTCATTCATAAAACAAACAACAGAGACTGACAGGGATGCAGAGAAAAAGAAATGCTTCTACACTGCTGGTGGGAGTGCAAACTAGTGCAACCTCTCTGGAAAACAGTCTGGAAATTTCTGAAAGAACTAGAAATCGACCTTCCATAGGACCCAGCAAATCTCCTATTTGGAATATACCCGGAGGAACTCAAATTATTCTACAAAGAAGATACCTGCACATGTATTGTTGTTGCAGCTGCGTTCACAAGAGCAAAAACGTGGAACTAACCATGTTGCCCATCGAAACTGGACTGGATTAAAAAAAAGTGGTACATATACACAATAGAATATTATGCAGCCATAAAGAAGGACAAATATACGGATTTTGCAGCAACTTGGATGGATTTAGATTCAATCATACTCAGTGACCTATCACAGAAACAAAGGACAGGGTACCATATGTTCTTGCTCACAAGCGGCCCTTGAGCAATTATCATAATCCTATAAGAAAGGGATTGGCAGGAGTGAGAAACTGTCAGGGGAGGAGGGTGGGACTGGCAGTTGATGGAAACTGCTAGGGGAAGGAGGGGCCCACCTCATCAACAAGGGTGCCTGCACAATCAACGTTTGTACACCTAACCCTGAATTGTATCCCACATCTTTAAAATAAAAAAAAGAAGAAAAATTGCTTCAGAAGTCAAGCAATCGATACTGAGACTCGGGACCTGAACTTTAATCACAACTGAAACATCTCTTTAGAGTTTGCTCCTTCTTTTTCTGTTCACCCATTTATATTGTGGCAATGAACACTTGATGTCACATAATATCCTCCCAGAGCAACTGAAAGTGTGTCTAATGAGGAGGAGAACGTATGGACTCTAGATCAAGTTTCTTTATTTTACCCAGGAGATGCTATTACAGTGTTGGTGAGGCCAGAGTACACAAAACAGAGAGAAAGTTTGAGAGCAGACCTCTCATCGTTAGGTTTATAGTTGCAGTTTGAATATTATCTTTTTCATGTGGGACATTAGTTTTCTCAATTTTGCAACTTCAAGTGCAATCCTACAAATACATAATTTCTCCTTTTTACAAAGCACATAGTTGCAATGCAGAAGACCAATGATACTTGTTGCTTCTGACAACTAAACTTTAGTAATCTTTTCCACTTGCCATCGTTGGCTTAAGGCCACCCGTGCTATGTCTTACAGATAGTTATGCCTTTATTCTGACCTTGCGAATATCAGCTGTGCCTTGTTTAATTTAAAGTGTCTCGGTTAATTTTTGATGCCTTGGTATAGAACTCATCTGTTACGTTTCTTGAATGCGCTAGAGCTTTGATGATAAAACCTTCGATGTTTGTGCTTAATACCATCGGGTCTTCCCCCTCTCTCAGTTTAAAAATGCATGAATTACATGTAGATAAAGATTGTGTCTTCGTGTTGGACTAGCAGCCCTCCCAGTCCATATTGCCTTTGGCTCACTTTTTTTAAGCTTTAAGATGATTTCTATGTTCCATTTTATAGAGTCATTCAAGGCCATCATTGTAACAATTTTACTTATATCTTTTTTTTATTATGAGTCTCTTTTTTTTTGGACAATAATAAACTGAAGAGCTGTTCAAGGGAAGTTTTAGATGGCTCCAGAATGTATGCAGCCGTGAGATACTAAAAATAATAATGATAGCATGTGTAAACTGTATTCAGGTTCTGTGCCAAGTATTACATCTCCTTTAATCTCTACATAATGTTACTTTGTAGGTGTACCATTATAATCCTCATTTTACACAAGAGGAAATTGAAATCCAGAGAAAAGAAATAACATACCCAAAGTTACAGAGCTGAGCTTAAGAGCCAAATTGGTTTTGTTTGACTCAAGTTTTTTTCTCTAAATGTCCACCAATTCTAAAACACAGGACAGCTTTTGTGTTTAGCATGGTTTCTTCTCTATGTCTGGCTTTATTTAATCTGAAAAATACCAAGAATATATATATTTTAGGTAAAACCTAGAGTAAAATTGCAGTGAAAATAGTCTAAAACAGAAAAGATGTGGTGTATCACTGAGTGACCCTAACAGAAAAAGAGATCTAAGTTGTTACTGGGCAACATTGTTAAGAGTGTCTTATCTGAATAACAATAGGCAGAATGTATTAACAATATTCATTAAACGAAGATCTCTATTGAGGAGGAGAAGTAGAAAAGTGCAGAAGCTCTTTTCTTAATTTCGACTGAGCAGTCACTAAATATATTCACTGAATCTTGGATTTTAAAGGATGCATCACAGAAATACGAATTTCTACCAACCATTGAGCTGCCCAAATTATTTTGAAAAAATCTAGATTCTGCTCACATTTCTGAAGACTTCTCAGGGAAGAGGTATAGGGACTAGTAAAGGTTTTAACATAATAGTGGATTCTAATAAAAATAACAGCATGAGGCAGATATATGTATGAAGACATGATGAAACTTTCTCAACCATTTAAAACTCATTAAACTGATGAAAAACAATTTGGGTGCCTAATGCACTAGCTAAGTAAACCGGCAAAGAAAAATTACACAATGCAATTTACACAATACCTGCAATAATTAAGAAGCCATTTTCTGAGAGGCTGCAGCAGCAGGAAAATTTCAGTGAAAACTTTTGCTAAAAACTCCTTCTGGAGATAGGCAGTAGTGGGAAACTGTCAGGGGTGGGAGGGGCCCACCTCATCAACAAGGGTACCTGCATGATCAACATCTGTCTACCTAACCCTGAATTGTACCCCACATCTTTATAATGAAAAAGTAAAAAAAACCCTCAAAACTCCTTCTGGTTTCTGTATATATTGATCTTACACTTTCTTAACCATCATACTAACTTTTGTCAAAATAAATTTTCTAATAACTGATTTGATCACATTCAGTGCAGTCTCTCTATTGATTCTCTAATGAATGTAGAATAAAATCTGGACAGTTTACCCTGGAATTCAACACCCTGCGTAATATTTTAGTAATTCACTTCTTCAGCCTTTTTCTTACCTAAGCAAGTACCAGTCAGATTGTTATTTTTTGTTGTTGTTTTCTTGTTTTCAATCTTTATTATAATCTCATCTCTACACCCTAATCCAGTCCTAATTTTCATTCAGGAAAGTTTTACTCTTGCCTGTGGATCTAAATTGTTATTTAAGGAACAGCTCAAGCCCCATCTTCCTTGACATTCTTTTGTCCTCTATGCAAAGATTTTCTCTTTATCCTTAGAATGAATAAACTTTACTTTTATATCACTTAATATTTATCAGTCTTCTTTACCCCGTTTTGAATATTAGCATAGATTCAATTATTTAAACTGCTGACTCAGGAGGGTGGTGACTAGCTCTGATTAGTTTTATCAATACTTTTAAAACATTAAAAGACAGGATGATTTATTTTTAGTTTCTCAAAGGGCTTTTTGAAGAAAGGTTTTTAATTTTGCTGGAATCTGGTTTATAATTTTCTTTTTATTAATCACGATTTTGGTGTTATATATAAGAAATTTGCACCCGATAAAAGGTCACAAAGTCTTCTGTGATTTTTTCAATGGGCTTTAAATTTAATTTTTTTCCTGTTATACATTTTGAGTTAGTTCTTATGGTAAATCTCATTTTTTTGCATGTGAATATTTAATTGTTGATAAGATTATCCTTTCTTTACTGAATTGCTGTGTATCTTTGCCAAAAAATCAGTTTTCCCATATACGAGTGGATTTATTTTTGTACTTCATTCTGTTTTACTAAGCTATCTGTCTGTCTAAATACTAATACACACTTAGTCTTTAGACTTTAGTCTTTAGTTTGAATTTATTTATTTAGACTTTAGTCTATATACTAAATACACACTTAGCTGTGATTTTAATCATATTTGAAATCAGGTACTTTGGTTTCTTTAATGTTCTCCTTTTCCAAGTTTGTTTTGCTCTTTCGGGCATACCCATGTAAGTTTTAAGATTAGTTTATTTCTATTAAAACGAGATGGAATTTTGATTGAGATTGTGTTAGATCTACAGATCAATTTGAGGAGAATTATCTTAATGATCTCAAGTCTTCTGAACCATGAGTCTGGTAGTATATTTTTCTATTTATGACTTGATTAATTTCTCCCAGTAATATTTTGTAATTTTCACTGCGTTGGTGTTTCATATTTTATGGTCAATATTATCCTTAAATATTGCATGTTTTTGATGCTGTTATAGATGGCATTATTCATTTTAATTTCATACTTTTTGCAGGTCTATAAAAGTGTTATTGAGTTTTGCCTATTGATCTTGTACCTCATCAATAAATCTTGATAAACTTTACTTATTTAGCACTGGTAACATTTTTGTAGATTGCTTTGGATTTTCTGCAGAGATTTTTATGCAATATGTGAATAGTGATAATTAACCTTCTGTCTTTCCTACCTGAATAGCACTTGCTAGAAACTCCAGTATAACATTAAACATGAAAGGGCAGATATTCCGTTCCTGTTCCTAAATTTAATGGAAAATCGGTCTTTTGTCATTAAATTTAATGTTAGCTATAAAGCTTTCTCACAGGTGCTTTTATTATATAAAAGAGGTCCTTTTTTATTCTTATTTTGCTACAAACTTTAAAAAAAGTTTTTATCAGGAATAGATATTGAATTTTGTGAAATATTTTTCTACATTTATTGTGATTTTTATATCTATATTTATATGATTCATTAATATGGTAAATTACAATGATTGATTATAAAATACTTAACCAAATTTGAGCTCCCAAGATTAAATCCTACTTGATCATAAAGTATTAGCTTTTCATATATTATTATATATATATATTTTTGAGTTGGAGTCTCACTCTGTCATCCAGACTGGAGTGCAGTGGCCACTCCCGGCCACCGCAACCTCGACCTGCTGGGCTCCGGCGATCCTTCTGCCTCAGCCTTCCAAGTAGCCAGAATGACAGGCATGCACTACCACACCTGGCTGATTTTTTTTGATTTATTGTAGAGATGAGGTCTCGCTGCCCAGGCAGGTCTCGAACCCACGGGCTCAGGCAATCCACTCACCTCAGCCTCCCAAAGGTGCGGGATTACAGGCTGAGTCACCGAGCCTGGCTTATTATTATATTTGATTTGTTAAAATTTTGTCTAGCGATTTTTCATCTCTATTTATGAGAAATGCTTTCTTTTCTGTAGTTTTCTGATTTGGACATCGGGGTAATCTGGGCCTCATAGAATGAGTTAAAAAATACTATTTCCTCTTCATTTTTCTGGTTGACTTTCAACAGAATTGATATCAGTTTATTATTTTTTTATTTTTTATTTCTTAGAATGCTAGAATGCACCAGTGAAGTCATATAGTCCTGGTGTTACTTTGGGCAATTTTGGGGGGAAGGGGGAGTGGGGAGTTTGAGACTAAATTTCAACTTCTTAATAGATATGGCTCATGTTATTCTATTTCTTCTTGGGTTAACTCAAGTGTACTAAACAAATTAGCTTGTGTCTTTCAATACATTTCTGCATTTCATTTAAATTGTTGTAGTTATTGGCAGGAAGTTGTTTATAATGCTCTCATCTCATTGTTCTTTAATATCTGTAGAACCTGTACTAATGCCACTTTTCTCATTCCTGGTTTCAGTGATTTGTATCTACTTTTTTCCCCCTGATATCTCAGACTAGAGATTTACAAATTTCATTAATTTTCTCACAAAGCTAGATTGAGGTTTTATTTAGTTTCTCTATTTTTTAATTAAAAATTTATTGTTTTCTCTGACTCTGAGCTGAGTTTTTTATGTTTCACTACTTTAAAAGTGTTGCTTCACTGTCCTCTCAATTTAATTTTTTTAAAACAAGAAATATCCTCTTACCTTCTCTTTGTTCTTCTGTATATAATGAGTCTTCATTCACTGAATTTAAAATTTTCTCCTTCACAGTGGTTTTGAACAATTAGTATCTGTTTTCCTTGAAGTAGTGTTCTTTGTGTTTTTTGTTCTTGGGGTTCACTGAGACTACTGAATCTGTGAATGTATAGACTTCTTAAAATGGAAACTTGAAAAACTTTTGCTAATTAGTATTTTATATATATATATATTTGTCTCTCTTCCTTTTTCTGTTTCCAGAGTTCAAATTACAGGCGTATGAAGCCATTTGAGTTTTTTTTCACAGCTCACTGATACTCTCTTCACCATTCTGTTTCATTTTAAATAGTTCACTTTGAAGTTTGCTTCACTTTGAAGTTTGTTTATTTTTTTCTGCATTATCTAATATCTAACCTGCCATTAATCCTATCTTTATCATCGTGCACAAAAATTCACTCAAAATGGATCAAAGTCTTAAATGTGAAACCTCAAACTACAAGACTATTAGAAGAAAACGTTGAGAACACCCTCTTGGACATTTATGTAGGGAATTAAATTGTGTACAAGTAATCAAATGCAGTAATATCTAAAATTGATAGGTGAGATTTTTTATTAAGCTAAAACCTTTTTGCACAGCAAAAAAAGTCCGAACGGAGTAAAGATACAGAATGGGAAAAAAATATTTGCAAGTTCTGTATTCAACAAAGGCCTAACATCCAGGATCTATATCAAACTCAAGTGCATTGACTGGGAAAAATACTAATAACCCATTACAAAGTAGAAAAAGGACAAGAACAGATACTTCTTAAAGAAAGACACAAGCAGCCAACAAACATGAAAAAAATGCTTAGCTTCAGTGACAATCAGAGAAATGCAAATCAAAACCACATTGAGATACCAACTCACACAGGTCAGGATGGTTAACTTTTTTTTTTCTTATCTAAATTAAATTATTTTAGGATGGCTACCATCAAAAAAATAAAAAACAACAAGTGATGGTGAGGTTGTAGAGAAAAGGAAAGTCTTCTATGCTGTTAATGGGAATGTAAGCTAACTCAGCCTTTGTGGAAAGCAGTGTGGCATTTTCTCAAAGAACTAAAAACTGAGCCTCCATTCAACCCAGCAATTCCACTCCGGGGAATATATTCAGAGAAACATAAATCTCTCCACCAAAAGATACCTGCATGTGTATGTCGATCGCAGCGCTATTCGCAATAGGAAAAACATGGTACCAACCAGGATGTTTACGGAAAGTGAACTGGATAAAAAAAAATGTGGTACATATACACCACAGACTACTATGCAGCCACAAAGAAGAACAAAATCATGTCTTTTACAGCAACATGTATGCAGGTGGAGAACATCATTTTAAGAGAACCATCACAGAAACAAACAAACAAACACAAAAAACCCCTGAATACTGCATGTTCTCATTCACAAGTGGGCATTAAACATTGGCTACACAGACATGAAGGTGGGAACAACAGATGCTGGAAGGAGAGTGTCGGGGGGAGATAAGGGGTGCCCAACCACCCATTGAGTACCTTGTCCACTTTTTTAGGGAGGGACGGGGCGTGCTAGGAGCCAAAATCTCACCTTCACACAATTTGCTTATGTAGCAAATCCACACATGTACCCCCAAACTCCACAATATATTTTTAAAAAATTAAAAATAAAAATAGATGCGATTAGCAGATATCAGAGCGTGGTTACTTATTCCCCACTGTTGAAGTATGACTGTTTTGTGTGCTCTACACAATGGAATGTGAATATCGAGGTTTTCCAATTTGGGTAAGTGGGAACAGAAATGATTCCTATACCCGTGTGAGTGCTGAGTCGTGCTGTCCTTTTCTAGGTAGTTTTTTTTTTTGTCTGGCTCGGACAGTTTTCTCACACAACGAATACTACAGATGGACCCTCTCCCAAGTTTTAACTATCTCTCTGTGAATCTCCCTCCTTTTTGGAAATGTTTCCTGTGAATTTCTAGCTTTTTCTCCATGGAATTTCTCTTCTGTCTTCTCATCTGAAGGAGTGTGTTAGGCTCAGTCTCGGTTCCTTCTCCCTCCATTATGACTTGGAAAGTCTTGCAAGTTAATGCACTGGGGCAATTGTAGGTCTCACTTGTTCCTTTTCTATCACTCAGATACCAGTGTTGTTCATTGCCTGATTCATACTATCTTATAAACACAATTTCACATATTTTGTTCATTTTTTTGTTTGTTTCATGCAACGGTCTCTTTTACTTCAACTTGGTCTGAAGTGGAAGCCCAAGATAACCTTTTAATTGTCAAATCACTTCCAGTCTGAATATTTTTAATGCAATAAAACATACCTTGTTATCACTCTGTCTGAAATTTAGTCACACTTGCAAAATACCAAGGTTCTTGTTTATTAGAGTAATGGGAGCAAATACATTTTTCTTAGAATGCTTGAAAATAATTGAAGCCTCATATTCCTGGCTTAAAAAAGATCAGGGTGGAGCAAATGAAAATTGGACAATGGTGTAATGATGAAAATCTTAATATATTTAGTCTGTTTTTTTTTTTCTTTTTGTCTGGTTTTCATGCTAATCTGTACTTGTGCAAGATTCCAAATCTGCTGGGACAGAGATTTCTATGGTCCTTTTAACTTTTGATATGGACAGGATTTCTACTAAAGGTAACCTGAAATGATCCAAATGATATGGGTTAAACAGACTATTTGAAGTTCTAATTGATTTTTGAAGATTATTGGTGAAGTTAGGTCAAAACAATGTTATGTTATAGAATGTTTTAATATTTCATAAGATCAGCACATCTCAGGGCTAATAGAAATGTGGATTCTGTCATTACGCATTGGTAGGAGATGTGGAAGGGGTGTGACGATCAGACATTTAGAGAGTGCAAACCCATGAAAGGGACAGTAGTGATTCATCAATAAAAAAACTGTGAAGACAGGGGCGAAGTCACGGCAACACATTCTGAACCATTTCCTAGATCCATCCCTTTCTCAAATAAGAGTTCTTGTTCGGTGACCATAAGATAAACACGGTGGACTGTGGGCTGGGGCGTTCATATGAATCTTTAATTTTGTAGAATGTGTTTTGCCACGCAGTTTTTGTTCTGATAATCTGCTCTTGTTTTGCTCTGAGAAACTCTCATGATGAACAAATACTTAAAAGTTTTCCTTTGTCAATTTCAGTATTTACACTTGAACGTCTGCTCTCAGTGAGATTTGCTTGTTTAGGTCAAAAGGACCTCAGACTCCTACACCTGGCATATGAGAGTTTTAGCTTCAGATGCTATCAGTATCATCAAAACATATCACCCTTTCGGCGACGACGGAGAGTGAGGGGAGCGAAATGTCAGCCCAGACTTTGGACTATGTGAGGATAGCCTGCCGTGTGTGCTGTTTTCCAAGTTTGTACCTCCATCTGAATCTGTGTTTTGAATTATTTTTCCCCTGGATGTGTTCATTCTTTTTTCCAAGTTGAACCTTATTATATTTCTCTTGCTAGGGCCCATTTTATTATTCCAACGTTTCCCATTTTAGTAGCATCTGCAGGATTCATTAAGACCCTGTTTACTCCCTTGCTGAGGTTTCTGAGACACAGAGCTAGAGGGGCGTGAGGTCAGGCCATGCATGCGTTCCCTCTCCTTCACGCAGCCCTGGTAACCCACACAAATGAGGATGTAATCTCCCGCAAGGTTTCCCTATGGAAGGCGGTTTCTTAGTCTTCCCCTTAGCACAAAACTCAAGTGGAAAATGGAAAAGATAATAACAATATGCTTTCTTTTGCTGCCTGGGAATAAAGCACTCAACAATCTATTATTAATCACCCCTCAGCACATGTCCAGACCTTGGCTAAGTAGTATGAGTGACACAAAGAAGGAAGAACTTTGGCCCCTTCTCTTGGAGAAGTTGTAATCTAATTTAGAAGAGAAAACACACACACACAAACATACACACTCCGGAAACAATGAGAAGACAAGGTACTAGGCACAGATATAACGATTTTTAAGATGCAAAATGGAACATCTATATGGATTGCAAAGTTTGGGAAAGATTTGGCAAAGACAGGAGAGTTTATCTCCCAAATATTTATAAACGCGCACTATTCTGTTCCCAGTCCTTTGCTGAGCATCTACTGTGTGAAAGAAATGCTCCCAGGAGAAAGAAAGTAGCAGACAGCTCTTAAGCCATCACCAAGATTTCAGGTCATAGGAAACAAGGAATATCACTATACCGTGTAATTGGAGATACCAAAACTTTTCATTGTGGATTGCTTTCCCTTTACTAAAAGTTATCAAAGCATACGTGATCTGCATAGTTTACTGGATTCGTAATTGTTTATATACTGATTCCTTCACTTGCTTATCCTGAATGTTTACTCTGTGCAAAACATTAGGCTAGATATTATATAGACATAAAGAATCAAGCCCAGACTTCAAGATTTAGGTCTAATATGGACAAATACATCAAAATCCATAGAACGAAGTAGAAAATTATCACTGTATTTTTACTTGGCTTGCATCTTAGTAAGCCATAAAAGCCTAAGAGAGCAATTCAGAACGTTTGTGTTATATGAACAGAAGTATTCATTTAAAAATGCTGGCAAGATGTGAGGCCATGCTGGGAAATTAGGAAGGAACCCGGCCTTACTTTGTCCATTTATTGAACATGTCTGAATAGCATGGTTAATACTCAGAAAAGAATAACAGCAGCATGAAAAGAATAACACTTACGTCTTTGGAACTTACTTTAGTTCAAGACTTCACTCAACAGTTTAAAACTGCACAATCTTATTTAATCTCCTCAACAGTCACATGACATAGCTACTATTACTTTTCATCTTTCACATAAAGCAATTTCGGCCTTACAAATTAACACAGATGTCTGTTCACAATAGCAAAATCATGGAACCAACATGTTGCCCATTGAAGCTGGACTGGATAAAAAAATATGGCCCATATACACAATGGAATATTATGCAGTCATAAAGATGGACAAATATATGAACTTTGCAGCAACTTGGATAGATTTGGCGTCGATCATACTTAGTGATTTATCACAGGAACAAAGAACTGAGTTCCCTATGTTCTCACTCATAAATGGACCTTGAACAATTATAATACTATAAGAAAGGGATTGGCAGTAGTGGAAAACTGTCAGGGGAGGGGGTCGGATTGGCAGTTGAGGGAAACTGCCAGGGGAGGGAGGGGCACACCTCATCAACAAGGGAACCTGCGTGATCAATGTTTATATACTTAATCCTGAATTGTACCCCACATCTTTACAATAAGTAAATAAAAGAAATAATATGAAATATAGTGAAATAGCATATGCAATATAATATGTCAGTTATCATATGCAATGATATTTATCACAGCATTATTTATAACAAATTTGGAGGTACTCTAAAAAGAAAATTAAAGGTACTATTAAATAGATTATGGTAAAGTATTGTATGGAAAAAAACCACTGTAATCTACTACAAATGAATGTGTCCCACTTTTTGCCTTCTTTTAAATTATTCTAGTGAATAAAAGCAATTAAAATAATAAAATTAAAAAAAAAATTTTAAAAAGAAATTAACACAGCCTGACCCAGGGATGGTGGTAGTTAAGCGTGAACTCAAACTCAGGCATCTCTAAGTTTAAGGTCAAAATGTAAGAAATAAATATTGTACAATGGCACATTACAAATACCCGGGGAGCTTAAAAATATCACTGTTCTAATCTAATGTAATGAAAACTTCAAGATGTATGTTTTTAGGCATCAGAATTTCTAAGGTGTCCCAGGTGATCTTTGTAGTGAGCCAGGCTTGAGAACAAATATCTTTAGGTCTTCTCCAAAGAAGAGAACAAAAACACTCCCTTAAAAAAAAGGAGGCATTAACAAATTTATCTCTAGATATACAGATGTTCTTCAACTTACAACAGGGTTGTGTCCTTATAAACCCATCCTAAGTGAAAAACATCGTAAGTCAAAATGCATTTACTATTTATAATCTACTGAACATCATAGCTTGGCCTTATTACCTTAAATATGCTCAGAGCACTTAAGTTAGCCTCCATTTGGACAAAACCATCTAACACAAAGTCAGTTTTACAATAAAATGTTGAATATCTCAAGTAATAATATTTTACTACATATTGCCAGCTCTGGGGAACAAAATCGAAATTCAAAATTCTAAGCAAAATTTCCACTTAATGTGTGTTCTTACTGCACCATCCTAAAGTCAAAGAATTGTAAGTCAAGTCATCGTCCGTCAGTGACTGTCTGTATAATCTCCATAGCTACACGCAGAATGTGTATGGACATTCGTGAGTAAATTCTGATGGCTGAAACTTACCCCAGGAAATATTAAATTCCTTACTGCTACGGGATGTCCTACAATAGGCAGATCCACATCATTTAAACAGGTTATGACCTTCAGCCAAGGGCTCCAAGGAGTCAAAATGATGATGTCTTCTGTCTTCCAGGTCTGTGTGAAGTCATTTTTTACATGGAGACTCTCATGTTCTTCTACAAATTATTAACAATGCTTCTCCTGGCTGATTTTTTTTTTTTTTTAATTGCGCCTGTAGTTCCAGCTACTTGGAAGACTGAGGCGGAAGGATTGCCAGAGCCCAGCAGGTGGAGGCTGCGGTGGCTGGAGTGGCCACTGCACTCCAGTCTGGGCAACAGAGTGAGACTCCAACTCAAAAAAAAAAATAAAAAAAAATGTTTCTTATTAAGTAGAGAGAATGATGGCCTTATTTTGAATCCGGGGAGATTCGTAGATGAGAGAGAAATCCTCTATGTTAGAAATCTCTTCTGAATGAACACAGAGCTCCCTATCATGGCCATTCTGTGGTTTCCCAATTCTTTTCCTCAGCACCCACCTTGGAGACACATATTGTATAAGATGGAGAAAAAGTCCAAACACATATGAACGATCACATATTAAAATGTCTATCCTAAATACCATAAAGGATTCATAGATAAATAACGTTTCTCTCAAATGCAACAACCCGAGTTAGAATTTTAAAACAAATCCTGATCTTATCAGTTGGCAGGTAAAATCAAGTTATAGTGTACACATCCAGGAATATACTGGAAATAAAAAAGTAAGTAGGAGCCTTCCTATGTTGCGATTAGCAAATATTTGTTTCAACAATTTATTTTCTGAAAATTTTGCTTGGAGGATCAGAAATTAAAATCTTACAACTGGATGAAAGTGAGGGGCAAGAGATAATTACTAACAAATAGATCATGTTTATCAAATTATATAAAATACGAAATGTCTTAAAATCCAATATCAGGCTTGAAGGCCATAACTTTTTCTGAAAACACAGTCTTGTTTTCATGGAAATGACACATTTTCATAAAGGTTGTGAATACATGTAACACTTAAAAAAGTGTCAATTAATTCATTCCGGTGAATTACATATTCTCAGATCCCAAGCCAATGCTTTGGTTTGACAATTGAAATTGGTTTATGGAGTGTTGTTTTAGGCCTGCTAAATCGAGTGAAGTTTCAAGCCACAGATTTCAGGAACAGAGACCAATGAAATGTGTATCCTCCATCCCAGTCAGCAAGAGTAGCAAGGAGCTTTTCCTGTGGCTGGCAGAAAGCATGTTTCTTAATAAGAAAATGACTGTTTGAGCACTGTAATGCATCAAGTCATTTCCTGGCCTGTGTCTTCCGTGTGGCTTTCTATTATTATCTGATACATGACGTTGCATCCTTGATACTTCTGACCTTCATCTCCATCTCTATCAGTGAATTTCACTCTTGGCTTCTCAGTTCTGACCAAAGTGATTGTCGAAGGTAAATGGAGGATGCAGGGCTTTCTAAGAGAGCTGAACAAATAGGACATTTCCTCTAGGGAGATTTTGAGATGTCCTTCCTAGCTCTGCTCGAGGTCTTGGTACAAATTGCTGTGCCACCAAGTTGTCAATGGTCAATGCTTTCTATTTGCGAGCTTTAACACCCCCCAAATGGAACCACTATTTTCTTTTCTGCCACTCATCGTTTATAGGTAAGGCAATCATATTTCCACATACAATCTCCAGCATTGCTTTGTTGTGGAGTAAAAGGATTCAGAAACTGAGTAAAGGAGAGAAGAACAGATGAAACCCAGCTGATAGGCGCTGCATGTATACCCTCTTTCCCCCACTATTTCTTTACTATCTTTATTTTTTGTATTTGACGTCTTTCTTCTTAAACACTTGGGCTTTATTCTTCTTAAGAGACCACGAGTTTATATCCATTTACAGATCATACAGGGACACATGCAAAAGATAACTAGAATTAGAACTAGAATAGTCATAACTAATTGAAGTGTTAACTTACATTGAAGTGAGTGGGTGTAGATTTTACTTCATTTATATCCTTCCATTAAGACATTGTTTTACTGAATTTCTGTGATATGTAATTTCTGTGATATGTAACTACAAGTAGAAATGTGGTCCACAAAGTGCATACAGTTTTCCAGATGAAGTTAGTAATACAACTACCATTTAAATATATAGAGAAGCAATGTATTGTAATGGAAAGAAGACTGAACTAGATGAAGGTGTGCACAGAGAAAGGATCATGTGAGGACACAGCGACAAGATAGCCATCTGCAAGCCAAGCAGAGACGTCTTTGGAGAAGCCAACCCTGACAGTGCCTTGGTTTTGGACTTCCAGCTTCTAGAACTATGAGGAAGCAAGTTTTTGTTGTTTACCCTGTCAGCGGTATTTTGTTATAATAATTCTAGCAACACAAGGGTTTTAAGCAAATCACTTAAAATGACCACCCACAGATTTTCCTTCTGAAAAGGTTGCGTATTCCTGGCCTCTTTTCCCAATCTCTCCTCTGCCTTTCTAGTAGGGTGTTTTGCAGGGATCTGCCCCAGGTCTTCTCGTTTTTATCTTCACCTGGTTCTGGGGAATCTCGCTTACCCCCAATGGCTTCAGGAACTACTCAGTTGCTGATGCATCAATGACACCCTGCTTAAGCCTTAGACTGTGCGTTTGATCTCTTATTTGACTATTCTAGTTCTAATTTTT
The DNA here is from genome assembly GCF_000164805.1 of Carlito syrichta. NCBI lineage: Eukaryota > Metazoa > Chordata > Mammalia > Primates > Tarsiidae > Carlito > Carlito syrichta. The sequence continues at coordinate 266,387 of NW_007259173.1, read as the reverse complement.
AGCTGCCTCAAACTTAAAATGTTCGAAACCAAATGGATCACTTTCCCCTCATTTATTTTCTTGCTGTTTCCTATTTTGTTGGAACGACCACCATTCAGTTATCTGAGAAACTACCCGGGTGGTGACCTTGGACTCCTACACTCCCCCCAACCAACAAGTAGCAATGTTTTGTGAATTCTGTTTTATTTTATTTTGTTTATTTTTCAATTTGGAAAATTTTTACTAGTGAATAGGGAAAAGAGATAATTTAGAATTAATTATTAAAAAGAAGAAAACTTAATATAATATTCAAGATGATTAAACCCATGATGATAAAATAAACTTTGCAATTTCTTCTAAGCCCTTGGCTGGCTTTTCTAATTTCCACAAAAGTCAGGGGTACCTGCTTGATCAATGTTTATATACCTAACCCAGAATTGTATCCCACATCTTTCAATTAAAAAAAGTTATATCAATGCTGTGAATGTAATCATTCATTGACATTGCTATTAAAATTTCAGATCAAATTTTACTTTTTGTAAAATACTTACATATTTTCCATTTCTTTCATGGAAAACACATTTAGATTATTTCTAAAGTAGCTTACACAACTAACTCTCTCTCATTTTACTCTGGCTTACTTTCTTAGTTGTACTTCTAATTGAAATATTCACAGTCACTGATTTACTTCTCTATTTTATTTTTTAAAAATTTATAATAAATATTATAAAGATGTGGGGTAAATTCAGGGTTAGGTATACAAACATTGAACATGCAGGTACCCTCGTTGACGAGGTGTGCCCCTCCCTTTCCTGACAGTTTTCAGTTATTGCCAATTGCTTTCTTATAGCGTTATAATCGTTCAGGGTCATCTTATGAGTGAGAACATATGGAACTCAGTTCTTTGTTTCTGTGATAAATCACTGGGTATGATCGACTCCAAATCCATCCAATTTGCTGCAAAGTCCATATATTTGTCCTTATTTATGGCTGCATAATATTTCATTGTGTATACGTATCACATTTTTTTATCCATTCTACAAATGTCAGAAGAGTAGAAACTTTGTACATCTCTAGCTCTTCGATTGTTTGCTTTTAGAATTCTAAATAAACGATTGTCTAATAAATACATTATAAGGAAACTTCGTTTAAAATTCTCTATAAATTATTAATGTTTACGAATTTTAAAATTAGCAGCAACAAACCTTTATCTTTACTGTATTTTTTTTTTTACCACCAGAGAACTTTGTGTGATTTTCAGATCATTATTTTTGACAAGAAAGTACTTATGCCATGTTGACAACCTTCTGGTGCTGTAGTGCTAGACTGGTGAATTCTGTTTTAAAACATACGTCCTGAATCATCAAGCTCATGAAAGCCACTGTTATCCACACGATGGGCTATAGGAGAGTCCCAAATGATCTCCCTGGATCCCGTCTTGGCCCCTCAAATCCATTCTTCGCAGTATAGCAAGAATGATTTTTTTCTAAAATACCAATTTGATTCTGAGACTTCTTTCAGGACAAAGATCTTCAGCGTCTTTTGTTTTCAGGGTAAAGTTAGCATTTCTTGAAGTACCTTGAAAAACCTAGTCTCTGCTCACCTGTGCAGTCTTCCTCTGACTGCATTTCTTCCACCCCCTCACACCACACATACGCCATGTGTTCTGTGTCCAGCACAATTGTATTCTTCTTCTCAGGTCCCGGACCCTGACAATTCTTAGCTCCTGGCTTTTGTATGGACTTTTTCCTTCATCTGGCATACAATTTTCTGCTCGTCCTGGATAATCTTCCATCAAATCTCTGATCGAGACCTCATTTCCTTCATCTACTAACCCCTTCCCAGCTCCTGACAAGCCAGGGCAAGGACCACAGCTATGTCTACCCTGGCATTCCATAGATCCTTCATTATAGCTCTTTAAGCCTTCGACTGGTGTTGTTATCCAATATTGCCAGGGCTTGGTATATACTCCTCTTAGTGACCAACACACATTGCCTGAATGAAGAAATGAGTGGAACTCACTGAATCTGTAACCTAGGAATAACAATGAGGGTCTGCCTTGTTCCCAGTGGAAACTCTATCTGAAGGCAATTGATATAAAACATGAAAAAATACTGGAAAAAGATTAGCACAAGGAAATAAGCCAACAGTAAGTAAATGTGACCTTCAACTAAACAGAGTGAGGACATTCTATTTAACTCACATTATATTTAATTATTGAAATAATTTTTAATGATTCTAAGTTTTAAAACCTGTAAAGCTATTGAACCTATGGGAATCCTATTTATTTCTAATTGGGCATATGAACTTGTATGGACAAATAGGAACAATCTGTTGCATTTTTGAGTATTATGTGATAGTCATACTGATACGTTAAAATGTAAAAATTTTAAATATATTAGTGATTTGAACATTTGGACCCACAAATCTACAGTTATTCTGGGAAAGCACTAAAGTTGGAATTTTATTCTCTTTTCAAATAGTTTTTCTTTTTTATGCGCCAATGATCTTCTTGCAAAATTCACTTAGTATCCATTGATTCTTGCATTCTTGAAAATCTTCCCAGAGGCATGATTTCCAGATTCCACTCTAAGATAATCCTCTGCAAATTTTACTAGATATTTTCATAATATTTGGACATTTCTGAATTTCTGAACTTTTCTCCACATGGGCTTGTGCTATTTAATACAATAATGAATTGAATTTGGAAAAGGTCTCAGAGGTTATCTTACATAATCCCATCTCTAGCTAGATGGTTTTCCAGTCATGGCTTAAGTATTTCCAGGGACTTGTCACTCTATTTTCTAAAGGAATTATTTTCGGAGTTAAAATGTTTTTCTTTTATTACTCCAAATTATGCCTCTGTGTTACTGACTTCTATTTATTGGTCCCAGCGTTTTTCCTCTTTAGCAAGACTGGTTGTCCATAAAGCAACACTTCCAAATTTTAAAGTCAGTTCAAGTATTTTGCAATTAGATTTGAAATCTTTGTCACAGAGAAGGAAATCAGGGGTATCCAAATAGGAAAATAGGAAGTCAAGTTATCCCTCTTTGCTGAGGATATGATCTTATACCCAGAAAATCCACAATAATCTGTCAAAAATCTGCTTGCACTGAGAAAGGACTTTGGCAAAGTCTTGGGGTATAAAATAAAGGGCAAAAGACTGTCACATTCTTATACACCAACAATAAACAGGTGGAGAACCAAATAAAAAGCACAATCCCATTTACAATGCCACAAAAAATGAAGTACCTCAACATCTTCCTAACCAGAGGAGTGAAAGACCTTTACAATGAGAACTATAAAACACTGCTCAAACAAAGCAAACATGACATGAACAAATGGAAAAGTATTCCATGCTCATGGATAGGAAGAATCAACATTGTTAAGATGTCCATCCTACCCAAGGCAATCTACAGATTCAATGCCATACCCATTAAATTACCAACATCATTCTTCTCAGACCTGGAAATGACAATAGAGAAATTCATATGGAAACAGAAACCACCACGAATAGCCAAAACAATCCTTAGCAAAAGAAACAAAGCAGGAGGTATCACACTACCAGACTTCAAACTTTACTATAAGGCTACAGTAATCCAAACAGCCTGGTATTGGTACAAGAACAGGCATATAGGCCAATGGAACAGGATAGAGATTATGAAAGCAAAGTCTCAATTTCTCAACCAACTAATCTTTGGCAAAGCCTCCAACAACAACTACTGGGGAGAGGAGAACCTATTCAGTAAATGATGCTGGGAAAACTGGCTGATCACATGCAGAAGATTGAAACAGGACCCTCACTTATCACCATACACAAAAATTAACTCTAAATGGATCAAAGACATAAATGTAAAACCTCAAACTATAAGAACCTTAGAAAATGCAGGAGACACACTTATGGAAATTGGAACTGGTAACCAATTCCTGATCAAAACCTCAAGTGCTCATGCCATAAGACATAAAACAGACAAGTGGGACCTCATCAAAATGACAAGCTTCTGCAAAGCCAAAGAAACCATCAAGAGAGCAGGGAGACAGCCCACAGACAGAGAAAAAATATTTGCCAACTGTATGTCTGACTAAGGCCTAACATCTAGGATATATAAGGAACTCAGATGTGTTGAAAAGAAAAAAGCAAACATCCCCGTTAGAAAGTGGGCAAAATACATGAATAGACACTTCTCAAAAGAAGATGTATGGGCAGCCAACAGACATGAAAAAGTGGCCGGGCTCTGTGGCTCAATCTGTAATACCAGTACTTTGGGAGACTGAGGCAAGTGGATTGCCTGAGTCCGCGGGTTCCAGACTAGCCTGGGCAACTTGGTGAGACCTTGTCTCTACTATTAAAAAAAAACCCAGATGTGGCAGCATGTGCCCCATAGTTCCGGCTACTTGGATGGATCGCCAGAGTCCAGCAGGTCGACATTTGGTTAGCTGTGATCATGCCATGGCACTCCAGCTTGGGCAATGGAGTGAGATTCCAACTCAAAAAAAAAGAAAAGTGCTCGACCTTACTCATCATCATAGAAATACAAATCAAAACCACATTGAGAGATCACCTAACCCCAGTAAGAATGGCCATTATTAAAAAAACAAACAACAGATGCTGGTGAGGATGCGGAGAAAAGGGCATGCTTCTACACTGCTTTGGAAATGAAAACTAGTGCAACCTCTTTGGAAGACAGCGTGGCGATTCCCAAAAGAATTAGAAATTGACCTTCCATATGACCCAGCAATTCCCCTTTGGGAATATACCCCCAGAGGACCTCAAATCATTCTACCAAAAAGATACCTGCACATGCATGTTTGTTGCAGTTCTATTCACAATAGCAAAAACATGGAACCAACTACGTTGCCCATCGAAGCTGGACTGGATAAAAAAAATGTGGTACATATACACAATGGAATATTATGCAACCATAAAGAATGGCAAATATATCGACTTTGCAGCAACCTGGATGGATTTGGAGTTGATCATACTCAGTGACTTATCATGGAAACAAAAAAAGAGTTCCATATGTTCTCACTCATAAGCGAACCTTGAACAATTATACTACTCTAAGAAAGGGATTGGCAGTAGTGGGAAACTGTCGGAGGGGTGGGGGAGTGGGACGGGCAGTTGAGGGAAACTGTCAGGGGAGGGAAGGGCCCACCTCATCAACAAGGGGACCTACATAATAAACATTTGTATGCCTAAACCTGAATTGTACCAGACATCTTCAAAATAAAAAAGAATATGCCAACAAAAGTACAATGATGTAAATGAAAAAAAAAAGTTTGTAACTATAAATCTTTTCTAATCTGTTCTATTGTTTTTTAAATACCCGATTTTATGTAGTGAAAAAATATAACTCATCTCAATCTCATATTTCTCCATGTTTCCTCATATGCATGACCTTTTAATATCAGTATAATATTGCTTATGTAGTCAGAATTCTCTCTCCGTGTTCTGCGTTCTAGGCTAAAAGTCTGTAGTCTCAAAATCCCCCATTTCTTACCTTTTGGTTTCTGTCATGGCCCAGCAGTTGTTCTCAAGATAGTCTTTGGTTTGCTAGTGTCTCTTCTAAAGTGAATCTTTTAGAACTAGAGACAGCATTGTAAAGATGGGATGACAATAACAGATCACAGTTCTGAAACGCTCCTGAATTTCGTTCCATACATACAATTAAGTTACAGGTCTCAATTCTGTGGCTTCCTCTGCATTTCTTAGCTATTCATCAATATTGGTGGAACAAAAGTACGATTGCACTGTGTTATAGCTAAGAGTCTATCTTTCAGGACAAATATTGGGTCCCAATTCCAAAGACAGGTTCAAATAAACTACTATTAATTCAGAGTTCCCCTGTTTGGTAACGAGTCTTCTAAATCCAAGTGACAGCTTACCATTTTCATCCAACCTTCTAGTTTTTGGCTTGCCTAGCTGAGATGATTTTGAATCGTAATCCTGTTGTTTCAAATGCATATATCTAACTTTCCATCAAATTAAAATGTGAAACGAAATCAAATCTGTGGCAGACTCATGGCTAACACTCTCTTGATCCACAAGACACTATTAATCATTCAAGGAATGAAAAACTTTAGAACCTGCTGCAAATCTACCCAACAAATTTATAATACTAGTTCATCACTTAAATCCTAAAAATGTACTGACACTAATTGTCAAAGAGCCTTGCCTGAAAGTTATTTTCCATATTCATAGACTATATTGTGACTTTTGCTAATGTTACGGCTTCTTCCCTTTCATTGTTTATCTTCTTACTTGAGTAATATCTACATATTCCTTGCTATTGTTCTTATTATCTTCATAAATGGTGAATTGTTCTGAACTTGATCTATGGATGCATTTTTAGAGGTGCATGCCCTTCTTGTATGTCTGTTCTTCCTCATATAATTTTTCACTCATTTTGTGGCATAGGGAATTGCTTTTGATTAATCTGATATGTTTTAAATACTTATTTATATCATTTGGGTAGCAAACATCAAGGTTCTGGATTAGGGACACATGATATCACTGACAGCATGGTTACATTAGTTCTTGATGTTCCATTCTTCCTTCTCTAGGGTGATGTCTTGAGGCCAGATGGGTCCTGTATTTGCAAATGATTTTTTTGCACTGTGGAAGAGGAAGTCTCCAAACGATGAATGTGGGTGTTAAAAATAAGCGACACAATGCCCCCTCTCTTCTTGAGAAGGAGAGAAAAAACTTTGCTCTTCTGTGGTTTAAATTCTTTGGAATGCAAAGAAGTGTCTCTGGGCTTCATCCTTTGAAATGTAAACAAACATCACGAAGATAAAAATGTTTATCACTATCTGTCCTGTCACTTTTTAACTGACAAGATTTATGTGTGAGATTATTGATTAAGTATTACATCCTCAACGAACATTCCTATTCATATCACACCTATCTCAATACCTGGGCACAAAAAAGATGGTCAGCAAATATTTTCTGTATGACATAATAGATGTATAATTTTTAAACCGTTTCTTTGAGTTGTGACTTTCAGCATAATATTTCCTTTTCTGGAATTCTACCAGTTAGCAGAGACTCATCATTTAGATACAATCCTACCCAGTCAACTATATTCTTTGTTATGTAGACCGTCAACTTGTTTTTTATCTTTCAACTCAAAATAAAAATATCTCTCAGTTACGATCTTTTTTCTAATTTTACTACCTCTTGATAGTTTCTCAGAACTGTTACTGACTCACGCGCACACACACATACACACAGAGCAATAGAGTTACTCTTTCAGAGTAATAGAATTCCTGGAATTAGCAGAAAAATAAAAACCTCTTGGAATTACTAACTCATTCTTTTACCCTCTGAAGAAAATTAATGTAGTGTGAAACAACTGATGATGTGATGGTCTTTCTTTTAATATGATAAACACTGAAGGTTAGTGACCTCCCTGTGACTGCAAGGATTTATTGTTTGGTTCTGCACAAAAATATCTAGGCTCTTTTTCATATTCACTCTTTTGGCTCAAGCAGACAATGAATTGGCCACGAGCATTGGAAAAAGGTTTTCCTTTTTGTATCTAGTAGTATGTTTGGTTCACTGCATTTCTGGAGTCTAACTCCTTTGCTCTGTGGGCTCAGAGCCTTTCTAAGAACCAAAAATATAGGAAATGAACAATACAGTGCATTATTACATTAAGCACTGACTCACTTTTACCTGACAACTTGTGAGATTTATTTTTTATTGCAGCAAAAATACTCCTTTCAGCAGAATTTCTATTTCAAGACACATTCAAATGATCATATCCTTATCACCTGAGTTTAAACGTTTAAAGTTGACCACGTGGCTGCATTCTTGTAACTTAAGTTTTCACAAAAAGTAAAATCTCAAGTTTGTGATTTTACTCAGGGTTAAAATGATGTTTGGAGCGAGAAAGTGGATTGTGTGGCTACAAATTAAAGTCCTTTATGAAATGCAGATGATTTTTATTGCAAAGCGAAAACATCATGGAACAGAGATTCATTCTCTGAACTTTTTCTTTTTAAGTGCTCGATTTAAAACCTTTCCTAGAATAAGAGAACTTCATCTCAGCACACCTCAACAAGAGCTCCAAAACTATGTGCTTCTAAAAACCTGTTTTATGGAAACAAAAAAATAATTCTTGTATTCTGATATATAGCCTTTCAAGAAAAAAATCATTGTTTTGGCAACCTGCAAAAGCTAACAATCATAGATTTGCATGAGAATTTGTTGCACGAGAATATCCCAATTTCAACTACAGAAATATTTTATTGAAGTTCTGTGTAACATCTAACATCCAGTATATGACCAACTCATCTCAGTTTGCTTAGAACTGTCCTTGATTCCCCTCAGTTTAACGAAATTTTAGACAGATTTTCTTATCTACTGGCCCCTAACCTTCCTTTTCTTGGAGCACTTATTTTAGAAAACTTTCCACGGAAAATTCTTTCTATGCCCCTTAGGGATGCAAATTTTCTCCCAGCTTCTTCACAGTTTTAAAACCCAGCAATGTCTTTCTCAAAGACCTCGGAGGCATCACTTCAATACCTAACCATCAAGAAAGATAGCATCTCTATCTCCCAGTTTTCTGTGAGAGCATAGGAGTCTAATTAAAATTTTAAAAGTAGCAAACACAGATGTGCTCCCTAGACGCTAACGTTTACTTGTACGTTTCTCCTACCTCATCCTAGAACTTAAAAATCTAGACACTTTTTGTTTCAGTGATGTTGAAATCAATCTCTCTCCCCTATTGCAATAATCATGAATAGTTTTCCTTGCTTGGTTAACTCCACATGCTACAGTTTTGTTGTTGTTGTTGTTGTTTGTCTGTCTTTGGTTTGTTTTGCAGGTTGTTCCCCGAGATGGTACTGAAAGTCCAAGTCTCAGCAACTTTCAGGTATACTGGGGCTGTTAAGTTTTTTCTTTTTCTCTTTTTCTTTTTTTTCACAACGCGTTTGCCTATTTATAGATGGCTTTGCAGTCTACTGATCTCTCAGGAAAGCAGACATTGTCAAAGGCCATGTCACTCTGAGTGGTGGTCTGCATATTACTCTTCTGTTGAACAGTGTAAACATTTAGTATTTGTCCAATGCATACACTGAGACCATCAAATAAGGTCATGAATACGCACTGATGCCATTGAAACAGTCTTCTTCATTATAGATCAACGCAATATACAATAACCTTTTCTCATTTATTCATTCATTTATTTAATCATTCTATACATTCAACAAATAGAGTTTAGGCTCCCATGGTCAGTCTAACAGATTTGACCCTACTTTTTAGCAGTTTACAAACTTGTAGGAGAAATAATAATAAATAAAAACTGACAATGACACACACTCACACAATTTATCTTTCCCACACACATGTAAATACACAGAAATTCTCTTTCTGCCTTTTTTCCTCCCCCCAACACAATTTATCTTTCTCACACACACATAAACACACAAATTCTCTTTCTGTCTTTTTTTCTCTCTTATCTCTCTCTCTCTCTCTCTCTCTCTTTCACACACACACACACACACACACACACACACACACACACACACACACACACACACACTTTAAAACTGTGGAAGTCCTGTGATTAAAAGTTAGAGAGTGATCTCAGAGAAAGTAAAATAGATGTTAACTACAATTTTCTATTTTTTATTCTTTACAATTTCATAGAAGTCCTAAAATTTTTTAGAAGACCTGATATGTACTTTCTATTATGTTTCAGAAAAATTTGATTTAAATGTTGTGAGGTTGTTCAGTATATTCTTGTCAACATACCTAATTGTTAAGACAAAAATGACATGTAGATCCCCTGAGGCTTTTATACTAGCTACTATGAAAAACAATTTGACGTATATTGGAAACCGGTTTTTGTACCCCACCTTTTAAAAAATTATTTAATATGTTAATAATGAATTTCAAATTCACGTTTTAGCCTACAAATATGAGTCCTTTGGGAGAAGTTATCTTGTGAGCTAACAGACCTCACATCGCCAAACAGATGGAACTTTTGCTACTGACATCAGTTTTTCCCGTCATTCTGGGAAATAAAAAGCGATTTTTGTTCCAAGTCATTCAGGAGAAAGGATGATACGGCCACGTCTGACCAAGAGCTGGGCTCGAGTGTCGGGTCACATGTGACTTTCCTTTGGTACAATAGAATGTGCATGCATGTGTGTGTGTGTGCACACACATGAGTATGTGTAATCTTCACATGGATACATGGAGCTATTATGTCCTGGCTGGGACTATTCAGTTGGCAATTGGGATGATTTCAAATAACAAAAAATGTTTTCTGCCTCTCTTATCCCATTGTTGGCTACTCTAGCATGCTCTATTCAACCTCATAAAGACTCTCATGGGGATGCCAGATGGGATTAGAGTCTTAGACTTGTGATATACTTCAGCAGAGGTGTCAGTTAATAGGAAACATGGCTCCCAAAAAGCAAAAACATCTACATGCCTGAAGACTTGTTAGCCACATGTTACAAGCGCAATATACGATGGTGAAATTTCTATGTGTATCGTTTCAGGCATTTTATTTGAAAATAGCAAAACAAAACAAAACACAAACTGGTATAATCAACAACCATAAACAAGTGTGTTGACTTTTATAATTCATTAGTCCAGACAAAGTAATGCATATGCGACTTGGCCCAGTGAATATAAACCACTAGGCATGTAGCTGTGTGATGTTTCTTGGCTCTGCCTTCCATATCATTGGAGGCCTTTTTTGACTCTACATGGTGGCCTCTGAATCTTCTTTTGGGATTACTGCTGTTCTGTACCCCATATTGTCTCATCAAGACATCAAGAGGACGAAAAAGGCTATTTTCTATGACCTGGGAACTGACCTGAGTTACAGGTCAACCTTAAGGCCATGGGGATGAGATAAAATGATTGAATTAAGTTCGTTCAAATCACCCAAACAGTATAGCTGGTATGCTAGGGGGAGAAGTGAACTCTTTCTAAAAAAATAAAAATAAATAAATAAAAAATTTAAAAAACCAGGCAACTTTTGAGCGAGAAGGAGAAACTGGATGCTTCACAGGCCAAAGTTCAGAGGCAATCACTGAAGCTTTCAGTTTCTTCTTAAATGGCTCCTGGACACTGAAATATATTTAATATATTTAATAATATTCCCTGTGTTTCTCTTTCACTTAGTGCTTTCTGGAAGGACCCCTGGGATTGTTCTCCTGGATTAACTGTATCTCTTCCCTGTGTCCTGATATTTCTCCTCTTCATCTAAGTCTCTGCAAGTCTCTATTCGCAACCCATTTTACTATGCACATTAAACCTTTACTCTTTTATTTATTCACACAAGAGCATTTATTTAGTCACACACAGCAATAGACCATAGACTATCAGTCGGAATCTCAGTGACCCACTCTAACTGAATTCCACATTATTATCTAAAGAATATTGCTTTCTTTTTCTTGGTGACAGTTTTTACAAACCCAATTTTCTAACCTTCTATCTTTGAAAGAGAAGAAAATTAACTGCACCCAGTCTTGGGGAAAAAATTCATTTTTATTAGAATGAGCAAAAGTATTCTTTAAAATACTTAAATAAAAAAGTAACACTAGCTGGGTTCGGTGGCTCAGCCTGTAATTCCGCGCCTTTGGGAGGCTGAGGTGAGTGAATTGCCTGAGGCCGCGGGTTCGAGACCCGCTTGGGCAGCGATACCTCATCTCTACAATAAATCAAAAAATCAGCCGGGCGTGGTAGCACGCACCTGTAATTCTGGCTACTTGGAAGGCTGAGGCGGAAGGATCGCCGGAGCCCAGCGGGTTGACCTGCGGTGACCGGGAGCAACACTGCACTCCTGTCTGGGTGACAGAGTAGGACTCCAACTCAAAAAACAAAAAACAAAACTAAGTTTCACTTAATAATTTCATAGAAAAGACAGGAAGTAAACAGAATGATCTTTTGATAATTATTATTGATGAGATGTTAGTTTAATAACATAAAATTTCAGTTAGGAGGAGTCAGTTCAGGAGATGTATTGTACAATATGGTGATTACAGTTAATAACAATGTGTTATATATTTTTAAAATCGCTTAAAAAATAAATTTAAATGTTCTCACCACAAAAAATAAGAATATGAGGTAATGGATATGTTAATAGCTTGATTTATCCACTTCACAATGTATACATATATACAGACATCAATTCATATACAATAAATGTATAAAATTTTTGTCAATTTAAAAAATAAAATCTTAGCTGGGCTCGGTGGCTCAGCCTGTAATCCCCTGCCTTGGGAGGCTGAGGTGAGTGGATTGCCTGAGCCCGCGGGCAACCTGATGAGACCTTATCTCTACAATAAATAAAAAATCAGCCGGGTGTGGTAGCACGCGTCTGTAATTCTGGCTACTCCGAAGGCTGAGGCGGAAGAATCGCTGGAGCCCAGCAGGTCGAGGCTGCAGTTGCCGGGAGTGACCACTGTACTCCAGTCTGGGCGACAGAGTGAGACTTCAACTCAAAAAAAATAAAAATAAAAATAAAATAAAATCTTACAAGCTCAATAATCTTTATTTCAATAGGAAAACTCAATTTAAAAAGTAGAACTAAAATACCCTACATTATATAATGTTTTTTATTCTTCTTCTTAAAAATGCATAATAATTTTCTACTATTAAACATTTGAAGAACCTGGATAAATGCAGTTGAGTTTAGAAAGAAAAATACTGGAGAGACATAGGAAAACATTAAACTTCATAGCATGTACAGAAAAAGCGATTTCTATTACATATAGAAAACACTCAAGGAATATGTAAAATAAAACCTGCAATGTGTATTTTTTAATACATCTAAAATCAATTTTTAGCATATGATAGAATAAGCTACAAATTTTAAAATGCAACTGTTTTGATGATAATCTCTTTCCTACAGTTATAAAAACCTACCTTATCTGACGGACATATCTCATAAAGTTTTGAAGATTTATTTTTATATTCTGGCAGTCTAGTTTTAAGTTGTAGGTTGACAATGCCAAAAAAAAGGAGAATTAAATCATTAATATTGCCAGATGATTAGATTAATACCACGTTTCATAACTTACACACTTTTAAAGTTTAAATTTTCTGTCTACTATGGTTTGACTGTGTACCCCAGGGTTCATGTGTTGGAAATTAATCCCCTATACTACAGTGCTAAGGGTGGGACTTTTGAGAGATGAGTAGTTTATGAGGGCTCTGTCCCCTTATATAGATTAATGCCAATTACAAAAGGACTTGAGACCGTCCATACTCTCTTGCCCTTTCAACTTCTGTTATGAGATGATGCAGTAAGAAGTCCCTTGCAAAATGCTGGCACCTTGATGTTAGACTTCCCAGCTTCCCAAACTCTGAAAAATACACTTATCTTATTTATGAATCAGTTACTCTATGGTATTCTGTTATAGCAACCCCCCAAAAAATGGATTTTAGAAATATCTCGGGTACTTAATCAACTGAAATTCCTATTCATTTACTTCAAAAACTGTATTTGATCTAATTTGTTTACGGCAGCCATTTGTCCACAGATGTAAAATACACCACTCCTTTGTCTCTTGACTTACCTATTACTCCTTAGATGTATTTCTCTTTTCTGTACCTAATATTAAACTGACAGTCAATAATCACTTTTTAATCAAACTGAGGACTGCTTAACACCAATAACAAGTGAGCTGAGAATCAAATCAAGAGCTGAATTCCATTTACAGTAGCAGCCAAAAAGATAAGACACCTAAGAATATGTTTAGCTAAGGAGATGAAAGAGCTCTACAAGAAGAACTACAGAACTCTGATGAAAGAAATCTCAGAGGACACAAATGGAGAAAAATTCCATGCCCATGGATAGGAAGAACCAACATTTATTAAAGTGACCATTTATCCAAAGTAATCTATAGCTTCAATGCAAATCCCTATCAAACTACCAATGTCACTTACCACAATACTAAGCAAAAAGAACAAACCTGGAGGCATCACATTGCCTGACTTCAAATTATTCTACAAGTCTGTAGTAATCAGAACGCCATTGTACTAGTACAAGAATAGACACATAGACCAATGGAACAGAATAGAGAATCCGGAAACAAACTCAAATACCTACCTAAAACCAACAGATTTTTGACAAAGCAGGCAAAAACATACACTGGAAAAAGGATACCCTATTCAACAAATGGTGCTGAGAAAACTGGGCAGCTGCATGCAGAAAAATGAAACTCCATCCCTACCTCTCATCAAATAGAAAAATTAACTCAAGAAGAATTAAAGACTTAAATTTCATACTTGACACCATAAAACTCCTAGGAAATAAACTTTTCTGGCAGAGAATTTAAGGCTAAAGTCCCAAAAACAAACGCCACAAAAATAAAAATAAATAAGTTGGACTTAATTAAACTAAAAAGCAAAAAAAAAAAATCAACAGTGCAAATAGGCAGCCTGCAGGCTGGGAGAAGATATTCACAAACTACACTCCTGACAAAGAGCTAATATCCAGAATCTACAAAGAACTCAAACAAATCAGCAAGGGAAAAAAAGCAAAGGATTCCAGTAAAAAGTGGGCAATGACATGAACAGATGCCTCTCAAAAGAAGATCTACAAATGAAGCAAATGAAAAAATGATTAACATCACAAATCATTAAGAAAATGCAGATTAAAGTCACGAGGAAATACTTCCATACACCAATCAGAATAGCCATTATTAAAAAATGAGTAGGCAATAAATGCTAGCACAGATGCGGTAGAAAGAAAATACATACACTCTTGGTGGAGGTGAAAGTTAGTACAACCTCTATGAAAATTGGTATGGAGCTTTCTAAAAGAACTAAAACTAGATATACCATTTGAATCAGCAATCCCCCTAGTAGGTATCTAGAAAAAGAGAACAGAGGCTATATTAAAAAAAGACACCTGCACTCGCATGTTCATTGCAGCACAATTCACAATTGCAAAGATGTGGAATCAACCTAAATGCCTGTCAGCTGATCAGTGGATAATGGAAATGTGGTATATACACACTAGGGAATACTATTCAGCTGTCAAAGAGGATGACATGTCTTTTGCAGCAACTTGGACGGAATTGGAGAACACTGTTCTACAGGAACAGAAAGCCGAACACCGTATGTTTCCCTTGTAAGTGGGGACTAAACTCAGGTTGTGGAAAAGCATAGAGAATGATATAATGGACATCGGGGACTCAAAGGTGGTACGGGGGATGTGATGGAAGGATAAATGATCACTTCATTAGGTGCAACCTGCACAGATCTGAGTGGTAAGTACACTTAAAGTCCAAATTTTTTCACTGCTATGCAATGTCACCATGTAACCCAAAGCTGTGTGTACCCCGTAAAGCTATTGAAATTTCAAAAAAAGAAAAAAATTGTTTGAAGAACTTTATCAAATTTGAGAAAATTAAAAATAAATTTAAAGAAAATATGCTTTTTTTCTTACAGACTTTGAGGA
Source organism: Carlito syrichta (assembly GCF_000164805.1). NCBI lineage: Eukaryota > Metazoa > Chordata > Mammalia > Primates > Tarsiidae > Carlito > Carlito syrichta. The sequence goes on along the minus strand of NW_007259173.1, from coordinate 250,974 downwards.
AGCCATTTTTAAATGTTTGGCAACTTTTCTTTTAGTATGATTTTTTAACACAGGTTTCTATATAGCTAAGATCTTAAGAACTCTGCAGCAACTTGAATGGATTTAGTCTGTAATACTCAGTGATCTATCACAGAAAAAGAACTGAGACCGCGTGTTGTCACCCATAAGCAGATAATTATCATAATACTGTAAGAAAGGGATTGGCAGTGGAGGAAAATTGCCAGGGGAAGGGGAGGGGGCACACTTCATCAGTAAGGGTACCTGATCTAAAACCAGGTGAAGTGGGGACCAAAATCAGGCCCAAACTTTACCCGTACAATGACCATTTATATACCTAACCCTGAATTGTATCCCACATCTTTAAAATAAAAATATTTTTAAAAGTTTTGTAACATAATGTAATTTAAAATTCTGTTTTTGAGTTGCGTTATGTATACATAATATGAAAATGGTTGTACAACGCTTTATTACTTAATGTCCTATTTTTATGTTGTCATTTTTTTCTTATGAATGACACTGTTAATAATCTAATATTATATGACAATGAAACTTTTTAAATCACCATGTTTCTTTTTGGATTTTATAAAATGTATGACCAGTTCAATATACTGAATCTTTTTACATAAACTGTTGTCACGTCAGGTCTGCCCTGTGTCATCCTTTTGCTCCGAAATGAGAACTTCTTTACGTGTCTGTTTATTTAGTTATATTGTTTGAACCCATTGTTCCACTGGGTACTTCAGAATTTCAACTTTGTCATTCGATATTTAGCTATTCCTTTCATCTTTATGCTATATGCAAATTTACCATTAATATCTTTTATGCTGTTATGTAAAAATCTTTTACAGGAAAGAGTGCAGGTCCAAGACTATGTGAACTATATATAAACATCACCTTGTAGGTGGACCTTCATCCATTTTTACATCATTTTTACATTTGACATATCATCAGCTGGTTGAATAAAAGATTATCAAATCCATATTACCCAAGGTTTTCCAAAGTAGTATTGCAACTGACTCATACAATGTATATAAGCCCACAGTATATATAGTATTTCCTGAATTGCCAACTTGTGTGATATAACTGATCTCAAACCAGGTGAAGTAGGAACCAAAATCAGGCCCAAACTTTACCCGTACAATGACCATTTATATACCTAACCCTGAATTGTATCCCACATCTTTAAAATAAAAACATAAAAAAAGTTTTGTAGCATAATGTAATTTAAAATTCTGTTTTTGAGTTGCGTTATTTGTTAGAAGATAGAAGTTAATCTTGCTCATCACTCTAGAGGACAAACTTTACAGTTAACACATGCTTAAATAATGCTGATTGAATTAGTGGAAATGGATATAAGTATGATTATCAGTTATTTTTAATGATGCCTTTCTGAAGGGTTCACAAAGCATCTATAGTCAACAGTCTCCAGAATTTGTTAAAACATACAATTTTTAGTCACATTCACAATATTTTTTAAAGGATGTAATTGAGCTGAGTCTAAACAACTGAACTTATTAGAGTGGCCTGTAACTCTCTCAAATTCTAAATTCCCCTTAATTCTTTTATCTTTATCTTTTCTTGTCCAGGTTAACAGAAGCCAAAGAGAAGTTGAAGAGAATTGTCATCTGAGAATGTCACAGGCTCTTCAGACATGCCACTCTTTCTTGCTTGTTGTTCCTATGCTATAGGACGTTTTAGGAGGTTTACCAGTCACCCTAGTTTGCTTTATTTCGCCAGTTTATTCTGAGTCCTATCTTTCTTAACTCTCTTTCTATGGAGTTCTTCTGTGTTATTCTTAATGGAAGCATTTTGCTTCATCTTATTTGAAAATGTGCCCTGTTAACTGGTCTGACGTGAGGCTGGTCAGTTGAACTTGGATGTTGCTTTTGCTCCAATTGGTGTGTCAATGCTATGATGATTGCTAATAGTTTTAATACAATCTCATCGCTCTCAAATTCAGAGTTCACAAAACAGTCCCTTCAGCTGAAATGTTTTTCTCCATTGTGGGTGCATCTTTTCTCCTTCTAGTTCAGTAGTTAGATTTTTATTTTAGGAAGCTCATGTTTTTCTAAGGGTCACCTTAAATATTATGAAAAGCCTCTTAGATGCAAAACATTCTGCTAAGAATTAAGGAAACATTCTATAAAATGGTCTTTAAGACAGTCTCTTAGGGTTAGATCATACTTATATTTGCAACTCAATTTTCAAAACTTGAAGTGTAATGTAAATATAAAGTTGCATCTATATTTCCAGAGTTTAAACGTTATGTTTGATGTGTCAACTTTTTATTCAGTATGATGTAGGGTAAAATAGTATAATTTTCTGTATTTTTCTTTTTATTGTACTTTACCAAAAAGAATTCCATGTTAGTTTTATATAGAGTGGCAGTTAAAATCTTTCTTTCTCCAAACTTCTGAGGCACTTCTTTTATTATCAGCCAAATGTTTTCTACTATAATTAATTGACTTGTAAAATATTTATAAAATACCTATGGTAAATATCAAACATAATACTAGAATTCTTAAGTTTAAAAATAAATGAAAAAAATGGATTGATGTGATCATATAATTTTTCTTTAATCTGTTAATATACTTAATCACATTAATCAATTTTAAAATATTCAACCAGGATTCTAGGATTGCGCCTCTATAATAACCACATTTGACCATTCTATAAAATAATCTGTTTATATTTAAATAAAATTTGATACTAATTTAAATTTCAAAAATGAGACTTCAGCATCTTGTTTGCAATTCTGTCATCTATTATTCATTTTGTGGTTTCTGTAATCAGATAAATAAGTTTGTGACATATTTTTTCTCTTATGTTCTCTTTCATTTATGTATTCTTTTTTAACTAAGCAGATGCCATCTATAAATCCCATTCCCCAAAATACACATGCTGCAAAAATATCTACCACCTGAATTACGATTTTGTAATCATTTTGTTTGATGCATTTGTGGTTCTCAATTCCTTGGTGCTCAGCAAAATCTTTTGAGGAGGCTAATTTGTTTGGTTGATTGTCTGTTAGTTTACAGATACAAGGGTTTCTACTTCAGACCAACTCACTGAATCAGGATATAAAAGGTAGATGTTCAGCAATAGATGAGTTTTTTAAAGCTCTGTAGCTGAATCTCATAGGCATCAAGGGTTGAGAATCATTGCACATACCTAGTGTAAAATATTTTAAACCTTATGCATGACTAGACCCCCTTTCTGTTACTTTCCTCAAGGAATTATTAGATACATTATCAATGCTCTATTTCTTCACTGTTGTCTTTTAGAGAACCTGGTTTTAGGTTCTTTAAAAATTGACTTAGGGGTTAAAAGTGCAGTTTTGTCATGTGGATACATTGCATAGTAGTGAAGTCTGTGCTTTTAGTAAGCTTTACAGTTTTATTTAGTATCCTTTTTCTCCATTTAAAAGATTTCTGACTCTTGCACATAAAAACTTTTGGACTAACCTTTAAATATTTCAATAACTTTCTGTCACTCTTATTCTTTTCTATAATAGCTTCTATAGGTAGCAACTATTTTTATGAATTTCTAACAGAAAGAATTAACAAAGTAAGGTAATTCTCCAACCAGTTTACTATCTATTTCATATGTTGATTCATATGGTATACTTTTGTAGGCAAATATTGTGTCTATTAAAATATAATAAAATGAAAAGCAATCATTATGTAAATTCTTTAAAAGTGGCTACAAGACTCTCAAATAATAAAACATGTTCCCTTTTACTATGATAAAAAATAGTATGTCTACTTAGAATGTGGATTGCAAATTGCAAATTCTCTATTGTGTTTCTGTAAGGTATTCTAATCATACAGAAGATATTGATTATAATAGGTAGCTTCTTCTTAAATTCTGTTTTATATTTATTATTAGATTTGTAATTTGGGAGCTTCCGAATAATGTCTTATTCTCAAGGTAGGAAATGGTATAAGAAGTGGAGTTTGCAGCTAGATTTTACTATTTAATTACATAAATTTTCTTTTCTTTTTTTTTTGAGTTGGAGTCTCACTCTGTTGCCCAGACTGGAGTGCAGTGACCACTCCCGGCCACCGTAGCCTCGACCTGCTGGGCTCCTGTGATCCTTCTGCCTCAGCCTTCCAAGTAGCAGAAATTACAGGCATGAGCTACCACGCCTGGCTGATTTTTTGATTTATTGTAGAGATGAGGTCTCACCACCCAGGCAGGTCTAGAACCCACGGGCTCAGGCAATCCACTCATCTCAGCCTCCCAAAGGTGCAAGATTACAAGCTGAGCCACCGAGCCCAGCTTAATTACATAAATTAAATGCTCACGTTTTTATCTTTATAAGTAGAATATAAAAACATCATTGTCACTAGCTGTTTTTAGGAGTTTCAGTGAGATAGCATATATTAAATTATTATGACTATTCCTTGGCAAATGGCAGACTTAAAAAATTACTTCACCACTAAATATAGTACTTATCATTATTAAATACATACTTATAACTATTAACTTGAATGAATAAGTCCTCATAAACTTATTAGGAGACTAGGTTAGGTAAGTAGTCTATTCATTTTATAAACAAGGGACAGAAGACATACAAAATACATTTTGTTAATATTTCATAGTATGAGTGACTCACAGCCTTCAAACATTGCACTATTGAAATCACCTTCACAGGTCATTTAGTAAGCAGTACTTCAAGTATGCTTGGGTTGCAAAGAATAAAATGCATGACATTCGTCTGGAACAGCATATCCCATGAAATTAGAGCGTAACTTTTATTTTTTTCATTCAGCTTTCATTGAGTGAAGAATGAAATGTCAATTGAACGCTACATTGGAGATTCAGAAAATGAGGATTTTTATGACCAGTTCCATCACTGACATAGAGTGGGACTATTAGGAAAAAATGACTTCTCTGTTGCAAACATCAGAATTCCCTTTTTATTTTAGAGAAAAAACAAGTTTGGTGACTTGGAAAGTGATGTCAGATTTGGCATGTGTAGGCATGATCACCATTCTAGAGTGTTTGATTTAATGAAATTCATACTGTGCTCATAATGCAAAGAGATAGCAAGTCAGTGCATACGCACACAGTGATCATGACAGTCAATAAATAGGCAGATAGACAAATAAATAAATGAATGAATAACACACCAGACAATGCAACCATATTATGCAGTGTGCTGAGGTATACCATGAATGTGAAAGAGTAAAGTCATCTGTCCTTTTTGAGAGCATGCCCAACATCCAAATTAGGCCTCTTGGATGTGCTCTTATTCAGACTTGGTGCTTGCAGTGGGTAGCATCATTCAATGTTCGTGTGTGATTGTGTATGCATAGGTGTGCAATACTCTATATATGCTTAAATGGTGCCATAGCCCCAAATCATGGACTAAAGGGAAAGTGTGTGTGTGTGTGTGTGTGTGTGTGTGTGTGTGTGTGTGTGTGTGTGTGTGTATAAATATTTGGTTGACCCCAAGAACATGCCGAAACTAGTTTAGCATATCTTATGTGTAGTATATCCTGAACAAAGGACATCCAGGTCAACCATGGCCCCTAGAGAGTGAGGAAGAAGTCTTGCAGAGGAGAACACCAGAGAACGAGAACCCTAAATTTTATATAGATTCTACCCAATATACATATAAATATCAAGGCAGAGGTGAGTCTAGCGGCAGAAGAAAGAGGGATAAAACCAGGCCAGGAGAGGAATGATTTCCACCAATCAACAAAATGATTCGCAATCAGTCGTCAGACCCACTAGGCAATTCTGGAGAGAACAGAAAATAGCCAGGAGCCTAATGTAGTGGGTGTACAGACTCAAGAAGTAGTTGGACATTTTTTGCAGCTGTGCTGGGGTGAGAAGTGTACATATTTGAAGACAAGGCCAACTGTGGACTGGGAAATGGAGACTTCTTTGAAGTCTTTCACTAAAGGAGAAGGAGATTTTAATCAGAAGCTGACTCTTGTTTGTGTAGGAGGCAGCAAGATGAGACTGAATTTGCATATCTTGTGTGTAGTATACTCCGAGCAAAGGACATCCAGGTCAACCATGGCCCCTGGAGAGTGAGAAAGAAGTCCTGAAGAGGAGAATGCCAGAAAAGGAGAACTCTAAATTCTATGTATAGATTCTACCGAAATATCAGATTGACCCCAAGAACATGTATTTATAGGGCAAATTCAAAGTAACTACAACTACGGATAAAAGGACTGAAATGAGATTGAAAGATCACCTTTGGAAAGAGAAACAATTTACAGTTTGGGTCTTACCAATTTAACTGTCTGCTAAAACAAACATATCAGTCTTAATGATCAAACAATTAATCTTACAACTTCAAGATTAGTAAATAAAAGTAGAATATATACAAATAAAAGGCCTCAGCACATCAAAAAAAACTGCTATAATCAACAAATTAGCAATTTAACATTCATTTGGGTTGTAAATATCATTTTATTTGAAGTACCAAGAATGTGTGGCTCATTCAGGGCTGGGATGGGAGAATTACAAGATGAGCCTAGATTACCTTTGGTGTTTTACACAGTAATAAAGTGCTCCTAAAAGGACGGGATCGTGTTAAAAGGACAAAGGAAACAAGCTAGAAGAGATCTGTAGGCGAATCTAGAACAGTCTGACAATATAACTAATGCTAGTATTGTATAAGTCATAAAATAAAAATACTTCATGAATGCACAAAAACATAAACAAGTATGGGGTGAAGGAATCGCTCTTCCTTACAGAGGAATCCCAGTAAACAAATACATAAAGAAAGAGAAAGTCCACATTAGAATACCACAGTATGGTGGGAATGCAAACTAGTGCAACCCCTTTGGAAGACAGTTTGGTGGTTTCTGAAAGAACTAGAAGTTGACCTTCCATATGACCCGGCAATTCCTCCATTGGGAATATACTTGGAGGAACTCAAATCATTTTGCAAGAAAGATACCTGCACATGTATGTTTGTTACAGCTCTATTCACAATAACAAAAACATGGAACCATGTTTGTATCTGTGAGTCTGATATAATCTTACAATAAAAAGTTAAATAATAAACTTCTAGAAAAAGCAAAGGAGATAAGCTTTACAAATTTGGGTCAGGGAGAGATTTCTTAAACAGAATATAAAAAGTATAAATCACAAAAAAGTCAAATTTGACTTTATCATTAAACTCCTTTTTCTCTTCAAAATACCTGGTAAATAAAACAACAACATGCCAAAGACTGAGCATAAATAGTGCTATATGTGTATTTGCCAAAGGTTTTGTATCCAAAGTAATACACACATCTTATAACTCAACAATAAAAAGAGAAACAAACCTACAAAAATGATAAAAATAATTTTTACAGACACCACAGAATAAGATAAAAGAACAACTATCAGCACATCAGAAGATGCTTGATATTATTAGTCATTTAAAAATGCAGGTAGAAGCCGGCTCGGTGGCTCAGCCTGTAATACCACGCCTTTGGGAGGCTGAGGTGAGTGGATTGCCTGAGCCTGTGGGTTCAAGACCCACCTGGGCAGCGAGACCTCATCACTACAATAAAAAAAAAAAAGAGCCAGGCGTGGTAGCGCGTGCCTGTAGTTCCAGCTACTTGAAGGCTGAGGCGGAAGGATCGCTGGAGCCCAGCAGGTCGAGCCTGCGGTGGCAGGGAGCGGCCCCTGCACTCCAGTCTGGGCGACAGAGTGAGACTCCAACTCAAAAAAATAAATAAATAAAAAATAAAAATAAAAATGAAGGTAGAAATGAAATAAAGCTACATACACATTGTAAAAGCTGAAACTGAAAAGACTAACACCACCAAGTGTTGGTGTCAATGTTGAAGAACACTTGTGCGTGGAGAGTGGGAATGTAAAGTGTGATGACTACCTTAGGAAACAGTTGGGTACTTTCTTAAAATTTTAAACACACAACCAACATATAAGACAGTGACTTTACTCTTAAGCATTTACCCAGAAGAAATGAAAACCTATGTCCATGCCAAGACTCGTGCGTGTGTTTTCACAGCAGGTTTAGTCATAATAGATCCAAACCAGAAATAACCCAAATGGCCATCAGCGGATACATGAATTTAAAAAACAAAAACCCTAAGAATGAAGAAAGTCCCGGTGCATGCAACCAAATGAATAAATCTCAGAAGTCGTTATGCTGAGTGAGTGAAGCCAGACATAAGAGAGCACATACTACACAACTTCATCTGCACAAATGCAAACTCCATTATGTTGACAGAAAATAGATCGGCGATTGCGCGGGTTGGAGGTAGTGGAAAGAATGATGGAACATCCGACATCTATTGTGGGTGATGGCAATGTTCTGCCCTTGGATTGTGTTGGTGGTTTCATGGATGGGCCCATCTGTCAAAACTCATTTAATTATACACTTTAAATAGACGTGGTTCACTGTACATGAAATGTCCTTAAATCATTTCATGAAAACACAACAAAATGACATGGTTTAGAATTTGAAAGAGCCTCAGATAGCATCCAGTTGTCTTCACTGATATGGCAGAAGAGGTACTCTGAGTCCAAAAAAGGTTAAACTAATTACACATTTAATCTAATGAGGAGAGACCCATAGGCTAGAATCTAGTTCTTTTGCTTTGCCATCTGAGTTGTTTTAACTACACAAAAATGTATATATGGAGGGTCATGCATACACGTATGTATATGTGTGAATAGTATACAATATAGCATACCATGGGCTACTCCGCAAGGCATGGCTTCCACTTGTTGGAATGTGGAAAGTGACATTCTCAAATCCGGACTGGCTGAACGGGCTGCTTTGTCTTTCCTGCGAGAAGGGGCGAGGGAAGGCCACTGGGTTCTCAGAACATCTTGGTTCGCCTGGCTTTTCCAGAAATGCTAGGAATTCCTATTTGGATACATTTCCAAGGCCTGGAAATGTTTTAAATAAGCCATGAGGAGTTTTGGCTTAACCTCCCGTTCAGTTCATGCCTTTTGGGCCTCACAGAACACTCAATCTACAACATGTGCGAGAAACCTGGACAGGGCTGAGATTGAAACCGTCTGCTGTCTATTGCCTGCCACTTTGCTTTGGTTTCATTCAGTGGTCCATTTCCACCTGCTTGGGAAAGCAAACCTCAAGCAGCAGCAGAGATGGGAGCTCACGGTTAACCCTTCCCAGGTCTCTAAGCCGGTTCTCCCCATCTCCCTCCTCCAGCATATCTGAGCTACTCCCAGAATTGTCCTCTGTAATTTGCAATGCTCTGCTCACAAGGAAAATTGTTTGAATATGATTTTACATGGCACGCTCCCGTATTCATCCAGAACACGAAATGTTCGATTCAGTTCAAACATTTGACAGGAAACTGGGACAGGTACAAAGGGTTACTAAGCCCTCCAGGGGCTCAGATGCTTGTAGGAGAGACAGACAGATGCAATAGCTGGACCTTTCCACTGCATGCATGGAGCTATCTGTTAGATATCCACACAGGATATTCCTTTTTTCCGGTCAAACTGAATAAGACACAACAGAAAGGTTTTGGCAAAGAGAGGTCTAAACTTTATCTGTTAAAAGATGGCAAAGGGCAAACGATCGTAAGAACATTTTTGATTGTGGGTTTCCTGATTTGTGAAGTGAATGTCTTGAGACCACTTCTCCCATTCTGTTTGTCATGTTTGATATCCCGGTGAAAAGGGTCACCTCTGAAATCCAACTCTTAGAAATTACTCCTTGCTTATAATCTCTAGCCACGGCTGTTTTTTTTTTCAGGGTTCCCCAACCATTTTTTCTATCGCCTTGCACATGGTCATGTCCATTCTCAAGCGTTTGGTTCATCGTGCTAGGTCTTTTACAAAGACGCAGATGTTTCTCGAAAGTGGCAAAAAGATCAAAGAGACTTTTTGTGCTGGTTGTGCTGGGTGTGCTGGAATGGAACTAAGCTCTGCTAAATCTGATCCGAACATATTAAATTGAACCAGAGACAACCTCTTGGTTAGCAAGAGGTTACTGGTGAAGTATGGAGATTCGTGGGTCAGAATTATAGCCCCCAATGCCATATTTAATTACCCTTTGCTTTTGAATTATAAAACTAACAAAGTGAATGCTGCTGCCATTATGACTGGTTTATCTGCGAATATTAGAGTGTCTGCAACTAATTAGTACAATTCTACGAAGTATTGCTTTCTCCTTTCTTATCCTAAATATGACTAAAGAATGTGCTTACCAAATATAACGATGGCTCAAAGAAAAATTTAACATACTGACAGAAAATGAGGATTTGCTTCATACAAGACTCCGAATGGGAACGGAGGAAACAGATAGAGACATTTACAGAGGTTCTATCCTCTCAGAGGACACAGGTTAAAGAAAAAAATGCATGGAACTGCAATACAAATAAGTCTCATCAATTTGTACAAAAAGTCTGTGGAGTTTGAAAAGAAAGAACGCCAATCCAGTTTAGTTAGATATATTTTTACCCTTGATGTACTTAAACCATGCCTAATGACCTTATTTTCCTCACATTCTAAGCATCTGGTTTGCACTTAGGGCCAAGTCCCAGACTTGGTGTCAGGTGATGATTGGTGATCTTGGATAAGGTTTTTAATGACAATCCATGTATTTGCAAATGTGACCTGTCTCAAGTGTGATTGCATTTTAGTGGTATAGAAATCTGTATAAATGAAACTATTGGTATAAGAACAGGCAGGAAGTCTGATGCATGTGTCCTAGGTCCGTAAATGTCATCCGAACGTCCCTTTCATGACCTCGGTGTGTCTTTGAGCCAAGTGAGCCCTTGAAATATGTTCTAGAGGCCTCTGTTTTACAAGTTGTAGAAAAATCGGTCGCTGTCTGTGCTTCGAATATTCTGCTCTGAAATTTTTGTATTTTTCTTGCTTTTGAGCCATAATTCCCCCGCAGTTGTGACTCACTGAATTTTTATTTTAAATATTAAAGGAAGAAACAGAAAGGGATGAAACAATAGGAAACCCTTCCACATCGAGTTCTATTACAGGCCAGCCTGAGAGGCATCTGGTAAGCAGACTCAACGGAGTCATCTCAATACGAAGAGAAAGGAAACTTTGAATTTTTAAAATATCAGAAAAATGCAAATAACTTTAAAAAAACCTTTTTTAGAAAGCCCAACAACCTGAGAACTGAATTCAGATTCTCTTGGGGTGTGTTTTTCTTCTGTAACCTAACATTTTTTGAGACACCAAGGAGGAAACTTCATGAAAAGTCTGTGATCTTGTCACTTTCTATTTGGATACAATTTACATATTCCTGCCACTGAATACAAGTAAAGTGCTATATCTGAGAAAAACAAATATTATCATTCATCTTACTAAACAATTTTTTACGGAACAACTTCTGTGCTTCGGACATGGTGCTCTATGCTGAAGACACAGTTAGACTTTTACGTGGAGTATGATCCAGTGAGGGTCTGGATAAGCTTTAAAACTATATACTTGTTCAAGTTCCGTTTAAGAGTGAGAACATATGGAACTCTGTTCTTTGTTTCTGTGATAAATCGCTGAGTGTGATCGACTCCAAATCCATCCAAGTTGCTGCGAAGGCCATTTATTTGTCCTTATTTAGGACTGCATAATTGTACCCCACATCTTTATAATAAAAAAATAAAAGAAATGAAAACAATTCAAGTGAAAAAAAAATCTTCTATGAAAATCATTTTTTAAAAAACCTATAAACACACAACCCCCACCGAAAATTTTGTAAGAGACAGAGAAGTAGACATTTAATTTCCATTTTAAGTATTCTTTCCCCCCCTCCCTAAATATTCTCTTTCACTTCTTTTTAACCACTTTGACATTTTTTCAGTATTTAGAGTAAAGATGTTTCTTTTATTAAGCAAATGAGTTTGCGGTTCAACCCTTTTAGGAACAAAGACGATCTAAAAATTGTAAGAAATGACTCAGATACTACCATGATTTTTTAAAAATAATTTTTATTTGTAAATCCTAGGCAAGAATGACATGCAAAGAATGTTTCAACACAGTCAAGCAAGCAGTATGTGATAAAATAGTTATTACAATATAAAGCATCTTACTCTGGCCAATTTATATTTATTCCAAATGCAATTCATTTCCAGTGAACAGTATTTTTTATGCTAATGTGTCTTACTTTAGAGTGGAATTCTATGATGTCTTTTTAGCAAAGTTTTATTATTTTGTGCTAGAGTCTAGGGAGTTTCTTTGTCGAAGCCACCAAAGACCCTCATTTTATTATGAAATAAGGACTATGATAGATTTTAGGGATGAATTAACCAACAATAAGAAAGAAAGCTCAAGTATAGGAATATTCATACCTATTCTAAGGGACAGTGGTGAGGCCAGCCAGCCGAGTGACAGTTTGTGTTAGATGATACTGAACAAAAGATTCTGGCTCTACAAGGCTCTTGTCATTAGCCACCCACACATCCCTTTTGAGAAGTTTGTCACTTGACTGAAAAAAATGACACCCACACTGTTGTATCTGCTTTGAACCCCATTATCCCTTTGTCAGTGAAAGTGATTGCAGCTATACTTAGCAGGGGACCTCCAGACATAGTCCAATTCACTAAGCCATGGCTTAGAGGGTGGGGTTAAGTAAGCGTGGTCTTATTGGCGATAAGGTAGCATTCATTCATGACAGAAAAGCCTGATGTCGCTTACTTTTTTGTCTCATTTTGTCTTTAGAAAATAGACTGAAAAGAAAACTACCTGATGAAAGAAATATGATTCAAACTCTGATGATGGTTAGAGCTCAGTTACAACTCTTTGTAAGTTGTCTTTTTATTTGCTGCTTCAGATTTAAATGTGTTTTCTAAATTCTGTTGATTTCGGTGCATTGGTCATCTGATACAAAAACAAAATAGCAAACAAACAAACAAAAAAACCCAGAACATAAGAAATTTATTATGCATTTGGATTCAGATGAAAAACATGTATCTTCACCTCTTCCTATATTTGGACATTATTGAATTTCATAAATCTTATCTGCCTTGAGGACAGGATGCTTGAATTGGATTCTGGCCTTGACACTTATGAGCTATATGTTCTTGGGCAAATTAACCACCTTTGTTTCTCAGTTGCTTTATCTATGAAATGGAAATAACCACTGTACCTAACGCTTTTGATTATTCTGATAATTACATGAGAAAAGCAAACAAACAAAAAACCTCCTTTACTCTAATACCATACTTTTAACGCACTCTTGTATGTTTTTTCCTATCATTGTGCCTAAAAATTTCTACTTCTCAATGTGTAAGCCTTATTAAATATCCTATCAAGGGAGAACAGGGCTGAGTTCTGCTTATACTTCCTTATTTTCTTTGTTAGTTTCTCCTAGTATCTTAACTGTTACTCTACTCTGTGGAGCAAAACCATCTTATTCTATTTATTTACATAGCAGCATTTGCATGATCATGAAACTCTCCAGAAAATTTCATTATTCATACTCATAAATTTTAGCAAACGGGTGAGTTTGAAAAACAACAACATTTAAAGATAAGAACTTCTGGGACGTTGTTTTCACATTTGGAACAACCTTACCTTATTTCTTTAGTTGCTTAAACGATGTCAGCAGCACGTCTATTTCACACTTGTTTTCTGGAAAACTGTGTTGTTCACACATTTAAATTTTAGTCAGTGCGGGAACTGAGACAATCATGTTTTGAGGTAAGCACGTAAGAATCAGCCTGAATTTTCTTCTTTACTGAGACAATAGTGGATTTTAATGATTTGCTGAGTGACTGCTGGAAGTAGTTAGGCCGTGATATTGGATTAGAGAGCTTGCATGGCCAGAAGCAAACTCAGAGCTGAAGAGAATAAACATCATTTCCCATCTCAAGAGTGAAGAAAAAAAAAACTTCCAAAGCTAGCACAGGGGCAAATGTCCCAGGATGAAGTAGAAATGTTTCTTTGGAGTCCATATTGCATCAGGTGACCCGGTTCGGGGCAAAACCAGAAGAGAGAACAGAAGCTAAACAGAAAAAAATGGTACTTACTTTTGTAGTAAAATAAAACAAAAAGACATCATTTACCATTTCTTCTTAAAACAATGAAAGCGCTACATGAATCATATGGAACTATCAAGATATTGTCAGTTCCATACTTTTTAAACATATCTAAAAACAATAGATTGGAAACAATTGATAAAGATTTTTAAGAAAAATTCGGTGGTTGGATTTTAAATTCTTTTTGTTATCTCTATTTACCTGCTATAATCAAGCCATTTGTTGCTGTCCATTAAGATGTGTATGGTAGATGAATATTATTGTAGAGTCATTCCATGTAGATATATACAGTATCAATGAGTGCCACATATAAAATAGTTCAGAATCATTCTAAGTTTTGCAACTTTTTTGAGTTTTATTTTATAGATTGGGTCTCAGAAATGCCACATTGGGATGGAGTAACAAGGAGATTCAGCAGAATAAACATTTTTGTTTGCTAATTTTTTCATAATACCATGATTGACATTTTAAAATCTGAGATTGTTGAGAAAGCAGTAGAGAACTGAACCTAGGAATGTTATAATATTCCACTTTGCTTCTTTATTGTTAATGAGATAATTCTAACTTAGCCTTTGCATTTGTCAGCATTATTCAGAGAAACAGAACCAATACTCTAGATGTCTCTATATTTCTGTCTCTCTCTCTCCATATATAGGCATATACCTTATATACTAGTCAAAGCAATATGATTTGTTGAACATTTTAGGGTATTATGGAATAACTGATTGTAATTGTTAATGGTTCGAATAACTCTTAGTTACCCATAAAATGTTTGATTCCATATTGATTGCCTACTCCTTTCTCAGGTTTTCTTTGATATCTCAGTTTATACTGAGAGATATCATATCATATGATATCTCTCAGTATAAACTAATATTTATGATGACCTCAGCTGGCATTTCATGGTTATGATTATAAGTGGCAGCTATTAGAATCATCGCGAAGAAAGGAGATATTATGGGAAGAATATAAACATAAGTATTTATAAATGTTAAATGTTATATATCTGTTATGTTTAAATTATAGTGAAATCTATCTAATTCTCACTATTCTAAATATAGGGTTTAAAAGGATTGTTGTTGAGTAGATTTTTCTATATAAATGTACCAAATAATAAACTTCATTTAGTGTGTCCAGGGACTACACACAGTGCCCAAGGTCATAATTCCTGTCCTTATGAAGTTTTCTATTACCACATTTGAACTTCTAAGCTTAAGAGATGAAATTTAGAATCACTTGCTTTGTAGTCAAAAAAAGTGAGGCTTAGAAGGTGAGTAACATGGGAGGTTCATTTCATTTGTAGACCCCCAAGTTGGAGTGTAAGTATTAATGCCAAATTTTTGTCCCTTATTCTCACCTAATTCTTTTTTTCTACATGTGGGTCTAGCTTCTCACACAGCTGACAAAGTTGCCATGTCATGCTGCAACTGTGAGTTCTTTTTTGTGTTGTTGGCTTGTTTTTTCCTGACAAACTGCAGAAACCATCATTTTCATAAAGGAGAAGATATGTCAGAGGAGAAGGGGCAAGTGAGAAAAAACTGTGGAGTAAAGTGGGCCAGCAAAGTTGATGGCTGAAGGCCATGGGACGGTGAGATAGATTACTACTGCTGAGGCCCTGGAGATGAAATCAGGAAATATGGGACCTGATGCCACCTCTGACTGTACTATCTCCACTTGTTTCGATGCATGTGATAACTGAAGAAAAATTCCCATCTTCTGGTTCATTAGTTTTTACATTTTATGCAACTGCCACTCATTACCTGTGGTCAGAGGGAAGGGCCAACTTTACTCTGCTTTTAAATGTCTTGCTTTTGAACACTTCTTTTGACTTTCCCAAGGGATCTTGTACCTATTGTCCTGGATGATCTTCATGGTCACTTGAAGATCGCATTAGCTTCCTATTATTGCTGTACAAATTATCAGTAACTTGGTGGATGAGAACAACACAAATGTATGTCCTTACTGTTTTGAAGGTCAGAAATCTAAATTCATGTTATCAATGGGCTGTGTTCCTTTTGGAGGCTTCGAGAAAGAATTCATTTCTTTGCATTTGTGTTTCTAGAGGCAGCCTGTGTTCCTCAGCCTTTAGTCCTTTCCTCAGATCACTCTACCTCTAGCTTCTATTCTTGTATCTTCTGCTACTTGCATGAATTATTTTGTCTCTCTCTTAAAAGGACCCTTGTGATGACGTTGGACACACCTGGACAATCCAAGACACTTCCCATCTCAAGATGCTTAATCACATCTGCAAGGTGACTTTTAAAATGGAAGGTAACATATTCACTACTTTCAGGGGTTTCAGATATGGGCATCTTCAAGGGGTCATTATTCAGTTTCCCTACTTGACAGATAGGGAAACTGAAATAATGGGGGTTAGAGAGGCTTTTACAAAATTACATTCTTAGTTAGTGAAGCAGAAGAGATGAGGAACCCAGAGTTCTGGACTCTTAGCTTGTGGAAATTCTCTCAATTTAACTGAAACAACTTGGTCCAGGACTGTACCAGGTAGGAACTTGCACTCTGATTTGACTCCTACCAAGGATAGACCAGGTATTTTTTGACAAATACCTCCATTCCAGTGTTTCATAGTTGCCCCTCAGAGGATGAGTAGTTTGAGTAGGGCACCTCCCTGGCACTGAGACAGTGACAATATTATCAATAAACTGTATACTTTGAATCACAATTGCAAGGATCACTCAATGGCATGACAATTTCTCATTGTCGACAAGCTGCGGAAAAAAGTATCTGGGCAATACAGTGACTTTTGTTTTTGTGAAGTGACATGTAGATGACTGTAGTCTCATAGACAAAAATTTGGCTAGATCACCACAAAGATAACCAAAGGTCTTCATCATTTAAATAGTCATTATTCATATCCTTGCAATTAAAAGAGTTATAATTGGTATCATAAAGGGCATTGTCACAGCAAAATATTTACATGCAAACTGACACTTCATAAAATTAGTTCCACAATTAAGAACTGTAACACCTCTGTCACACTTATCATCTTACTGATTTTGGCTATTATGAACACCAAACAATACAATGAAAGATGGTAATGCTGATTTTGCAGTGCTGTATTGGAGAGCGGATCAAACCTCAGTCAAAATAACTGGCAGATTAGAATTAGCTTAGACTGCTTAATATTGAATAAGAGAAAATACCAAGAATGATGGCAAGACAGATACTTCTAAAGAGAATTGTTTGATAATCAAGTGATTAAGAGAAGTCATTTGGGGAAGTTGATTAAGATATCACAAATTTTTGTACTCCACAAGATTATGTTGTAAAGATAAAATATAACATGAAGGGTATTGTCATTCAGGGTTTTCATACAAGTCACTGACTCTTTTTATTTTTGTTCATTCTGAGAATTAGTATAGAATTCCAATTGCATTTTGAATGTTATCTAATATAAAAAAAGGAACCATCACATTCATTTAATTTTATCTTATGATAAATTGCCACTTGATCATCAAAAAATGTATTAATTTCTTCCCCAGTCTAAATTTTTTGCTGTGTAAGTTTCTCCCTACTAAAATGACCCTCAGGAACAAGGGCTTTCTGTATTTCAGGGTCTATGGCCCACCTTTAGTGGGCAAGAAAGCATTTGAGGGTTTTCTGGTTCCAAGCATTGGCATAGGGTTGGAAAACACAACTTAAGACTGACAGTGCTTTGGCAGTTTGTAGTCAAAGTTGTGATGCAGTCAACAGGAAAAAAAAACCACTGCCAGATGGTTAATTGAGCTTCCTGGGAAGACAGTTTTCTAAAAGGCTTTCTTAAGGGCCTTACTGGAAAAGAGTCCTCCTTTCAGGGAGTAGACAAGCAGACCTCTTAGAGGACTGCCAGGAGACAGAGAAACCGCTTCGAGACTGCTGAGCGGAGATGGCACTTGTGGTCACTTCTGTCTTGCAGAGCCACTGTCACTGGCATCATCAGCGCCAAGAGAAAAAGGTGAGATGAAGCCCAGCTCACGCTGCGGCCTCCCAGTGTTTCAGAGAAATCGTCTAGGGGGGTGTGTTTAGATGAAATCCACGAGGAAATCTGGAAAGTCTTCCCACCACAACGTATTTTGTCGTGTGAGACTCTGGCTATGACACTGTTCAAGTACTTAGGCTAAACTGTTTGTATACCAGGTTGTTTAGGAAATCTGTATCCAGGATCCTGAATATTCTTGGATTCTTTCTAGGCAGTTTATTTCATTATTCACCAAGTTCTCCAGGTCAGCATAAGTTAAGATGTGATAAAAGATAAATAGTTGAATTTAGGCCAGTGCAGTTGATTATTTGGAGGAAACTTCAGTAGTATTCTACCAGGAAATGCTCTAAAAATAGTATCCGGACAAGGAAGGTTTGAAGAATCGGTGACTGAGCAGAAACTCCCTTCGTCTTGAGTGTTTTCGTAAAATTTTGTAAATCATTCTGTTGTTATTTATCGCAAGGCATTTCTCCCTTGTCTCTCTCTTTGTTCTCTCTCTCTCCCTCCCTCTCCTCTCGACCCACACATCTATGTGGTTTGATTTGCTTTCTGCTCCCCCTGCTAAATTGTGACTTCTCCAAAGGCAGAAGCTGAAGCCTATTAATAAGATAATTGCAAGTCACTTAATCTTTAGCAAGATGGATGAATGAATCCGTGAATTTTAATCATTTGGTGTCATTATTCCACAGGTGGCTTCATTTTTCTTTCTTAATATCTGGATTCATTTGTTTTCTCTCAAATTATAAAACAACAAATTGTGAAAACTGGAATGCGGCTCTAATCCCAGTAATTTAGCAATGTTTACCTCCCTAAGAGAAGGATATCAAATAAAATGGTGCTTTATTGCCATTTCCAGATTTATGATTCATTCTAATTGATTATATGTAGATTTTATGAAAGAATAAAGACCAGGGGTCCACGTTGCTGTGTAATTCTCAGGGATAATAGCAGTGACAATTTGCTACAATTTCCTGTGTCTACTGTGTATTAGGATTTTTGCTACAAAGGAAGAAATTAAGCTTAGTAATTTTCCCCACATAATAAAGAAAAAGGGTTGCAAGTGGCAAAACAAAACAAACAAAATCCAGTTTAAGCTGATGGCAGTCACACTTTGAAGGATTCTGGTATGTCTTGAGTCTTTAATAGTGTTGCAAAAGATACGCCCAGTATGGGATAGGAGAGTCTGAGTGGAAAGGGGTCATTCATTGGCTGCTGGTAGCTAATTTTGGGTTGGACAATAGTCCTCTTTCAATCAACACTTCACCTTTGTGAATTCTGAGTCAAGTAACATCTGTAGATGCTCTGACCACAGATTTTTACTGACTCAGTTGTGGATTGAGTTTGTACTCCCATGGAGTACAGAAAGTCTCTTGGCATAGATGACTAAATCATTCCTCTCCCTCAATTAGGACTTTTCCATGTGGCTCTCTGGCAGCCTGTCTGCCTCTCAGTTCAAAGTAGAGAGGACACTGCCCACATATTAACTAAGTTTAGCTAGAATCTGGCAGAATTTAAAAAGTCAAATAATTCTGACAAAATCGGAGACTGCTATGTTTATATTAGGTTTAGCCATTGTTTGAGTTTGCACACATAGACTTTTCTTTGTTGATTATAATTTGAGCTTATATGCCTCACTGTTGTTTTTTATCTATTATTCATGGGACTAGCACTGGTAAATCTGTGGATTCTTTGGAGATAGAGGATCTAAGTCTTACTAAGTGCTTTAGGACAACTACTGATGACACCTGCCTACCTCGTTTTGCTAAAGAAAAATTTGGGGACACATTTCAAGGAACTGTTGAGCTATAGTTGCCTCATATCATAATGTATGTGCCCTGTAATACTTCTTCCAAAAATATGAGCTTATAAATGGAAATGACTTACCAACGTTTATATCAACTCCACCAGGTGGGCGGAAGCTAAGTATCATCCCTAAAAGTAACATCTGTGTGTCAACTGCATGCTAAATGTCTTTATAAGCAGTTTCTCCATTGACATCACCATTCCAATCACTGCTTCTGTTTCCTTCTTCACAGGTCTCTTAATAAATCCAGATGCAGAATGAAGGAAGAGACAAGTTACAGGCAAAGCACACTTAGAATACCAAGATCCCAAGACTGGCAAAGACTTGGGTTTCCAAACAGGAGCTGGCAACAATTGGCTACGTGATCTTTAATGATTTACTTGATTTCTCTAAACCTTAGAAAAACATCTGAACATGGGAGGCTCACATAATTGACGGATGAGATTCCTTTTAGATCTGAAAGTCAACTGTTCTACTGGAAAATGGCAAGGAGTTTGCTTGCTTTTCAAAACCAAAAGACTTAAAAGAGACTTTTTAGGACTTCATTTTGTTGTGAAAGCAGCATTAAGGGAGAAAACTATGAGAATCAATGCTTCCTATAACGTTGGGCCCCAAAGAACAGGGGGTATACAGGGCATTTATTTTTCCATGCTCTGTACCTGTCTTGCAATCTCCATCATCACTGCCTTTTCCCCTTCCTTTGCCTTGACTTCCCATCCAATCTGCTGCCCTGAACTGCCATTTCTACCTCTTTCTTCAACCTCAACTAGCTCTGATAGAAGCATGTTTCCATAATCATTCACTTGGAATATAATGATAACCATTTAACCGGTCTCTGTATTCCAGTCTCTTACAACATTATTGTATTTTATAATGTTCTTTTAGATTAGGACTCTAAGTTAAAATCTGTTCATGTTACTGTCCTATGACAAAAATCAAACCAAATAAAAGCACCAAGAGTGAATGCCTACCAAAAACAGAGTTGAAACAAACTTCCATGTAAAACATTTACCTTTATGACTTGGCTCAAAATTCATTTTTCAAACATAATTCTCATGACTCTCCATACAGTTTATGTTCCAGAAAACTCCGTGCAGTTCCCTATTGCTATGGTTTTATGTGATGGGCATTTCTGTGATTTCTGAGAAAGTTTCCAGAAGTGTCTTTTCAATTATATCTCCCCAAATGTCTACATACCAAATCAACCATGCGTCAATGTTCGGCTCAAATATCACTGCATCCTCAAAGTCCATCATAATACTCTCCCCTGAAAATACTATCTTCACTAAACATTCTATAACATACTCATCATACCTATCTCTCCCTCTCTCTCTTTTGGCATTTAGTGATAGATAGCAGATAGATAGATAGATAAACAGACAGATAGATAGATAGATGAATAGATAAATAGAGCAATTATGTTTATGCTGAATATGAGTGTGATTCTTTTCTTAATTACATATTGCCTTAAATAGTAATTGCACAATACATATTTAATGAGTAGATACACAATCATAAAATTTCATCATCAGTGATATCATACCATGATTCGAAATGGAGTATCAACCAAGACACAAAAGTCAGAAGGGATTTCCTAGAATCCTTAAAGTGGGATTTGCAAAAACATAATTCTTAAAAAGTTTTTATGCAATTTGTGGTCATAATTTTGAAATTTCAACCAACTCTAGAAAACTATTTAAAATTTTTATTCAAATAACTTACAACTTAAAATAATTGAAGGTTATTGCCCTCATTTATTGTTAATGGATTTTACTGATAGTTCTGAATTCAAATCTTCACCATTGTTTCAGTTTTAGCAATGTCAGCCGGGAATATACAGACCACAAATGCCACTTTCAGGTAAGGAACCTCTGTTGACCTCAAGCTAGCTATGTTCTCACTCTGTTCTGAAATCCTGTGTCTTTCTCTAACTCTATCAACATATTTTGCATCAGACTACAAAACATCATATTTTGTTCCATCTTCCCTATTATATCCTTATTCATCATATTTTATCTGTAAATAAGCCTAACATTCTTTGCTGAAGAAATAATAACAGCAACAATAATAAATAATTTCTGGTTTTAATTTTATATCTTAAATAAGCTTTTTTTTCTGTTTTTCTTTAGACTTTAAGATCCTGAAAATTTGCTAGAACTTGAGAACCTTTGTTGTTCAAATGATCAGACCACCACTACTGATCTTATTTCATAGCTAAGTGATCTTTTCCTTAGTCCTCTCTTTCACACCGTATGATATGTATACCAAGTTGCCTCCTTTTGTTTGTTTATGACATGGCACACTGATTCAATTTCCAGTTCATATAGCTTATATGTCAGTTTTCTCATTCACACTCATCCTGCACACTTGTGGTCTATTTTGGTGTTATTTTGAAAGTAAATAGTGTGTTTACACCACATCTGGTAAGAGTTTGTTTTTTGTTTTGTTTTTCTGAGAGGAAAAAAATACACAAATTTCAAAATAGTTATCTTGGGTTTTCAAAATTGGTCATGCTTTTCCTTGCTTTGTGAGGCTTGTAGCAATCATCCTTTGCTAAAAAAGATCATAATTTATGTGGATCGAAACAAAGGCACCATTCAGATGGTGTCTGAGCACACAGGTAACTAGATTTCCTCAAAGGGTGATTCATTTTTCCTAAGGCAATTATTTTGCTACTTTGCAATTAAAATTTTCTTTTCATGAGAACAATAAGAATGTGTACCAGGAAAATTAAAGCAATCCTTGTAATTCACACAGAGATGCGGTATTGCATTGAGTTTAGTATTTTGGTAGGGTGGAGTAAATTTATGGACTTCCACTTGGTCTTCCTACACATCAGTCTATAAGTCAGGAAACCAATTTGTGGATTCTTTTTTTTCGTTTGCTGAGTCCAGCTTATTTCAGCTACAAATATAAAAATTAACATGTGGGAACACCACGAGATATCTCCGTTGGTTAACTCTTTAAGACAGACTCAAGCTGAAGCTCCATTTATCACTAAGCTAATTTCTGTGGGGACTGTAGTACTATTTTATTCTCCCAAATTGGTATTGATTCAGAGCTCATGTCCTTAAAGTCTGATTATTACTTGTTTACAAGTTCATAGTCAGCCTATGTATGGGAGGGAACCAAAAATAAAACAAAAAAACACAATTATTTTTTTGGAAGGCCCCTTGTAGATCAGACTTCCCCTACTTGGTAAGCATTCTAGGAACCCATCAGCATCAATATATATGCCAGCATTGTTGTGAGAGGCTAACTCGGTGATTTTTTTTTGGAGTGGGGGCAGGTTGGGGAGAGTCTTTCAACACACTTGCCCGTTTTGTGATGGGTGATTTATGAGCACACCTACCCCCACCATGCTGAATGTTCAGCAATTTTTGTCCAAAAACAGTGTGACCACCAGGTGAAACAAAAAATGACAGAACCAATAAAAGGCATCAGAACTGATGAATTTAAAAACTGTTTTGAGCAGGGGAAAAAGCATCTGACAGGTGTATTGCATCAAACTGAAAGTACTTTGAAGGTGACTGAAGTTTAAACATATAAGAATAAATACTTTTTTTAAACAAATAAATTCCAGGGTTTTTTTTTTCCCTACTCCCCTTGTAGTTAGTTTCACAGACCTTTGGAGACCTCTTGGAGAAATATTTAGAGTATACATTTGTATTTGTTTTCTCTTGTTGATGCAACACATCATCACAAATTTAGTGACTTGAAACAATACAAATGTGTTATTGCACATTCCTGTAGGTTAGAAGTCTAATACAGGTCTCGCCAGGTTGAAATCAAGGTGTCATTAGAGCTGTCTTTCTTTAGAAGACACAATTTTTCTTTGTTTTTTCCAGGTCTAGAGACTGCTACATTCCATCTCTCTTCCACCTTTTAGAAATTATAACCACATGGGGTACAATTCAGAGCTAGATGCAAACGTTGATTATGCAGGTCCCCTTGTTGATGAGGGGTGCCCCTCCCTCCCCTGGCAGTTTCCCTCAACTGCCAATCCCACCCCCACTCCCTGACAGTTTCCCACTACTGCCGATCTCTTTCTTACTTTTAAGGACTCTTGAAATTACATGGGATCCATTTGGAACACGAATAGAAGAATATAATTAATGAATGCATAGAAGCAGAAACATCTCCCTGTCTTTAGGTCAGCTAATTAACTATCTTAATTCCATGTGCAACCTTAATTCTACCATGCCATGCAACCTAACATAGTCACAGATTCCATGAATTGAGACAAGAATATCTTTGGGAGATCACCATTCTGTCTTGCAAAATATTGTGACCTTATTGTAAAGTATTTCC
Organism: Carlito syrichta; assembly: GCF_000164805.1. NCBI lineage: Eukaryota > Metazoa > Chordata > Mammalia > Primates > Tarsiidae > Carlito > Carlito syrichta. The sequence continues at coordinate 226,928 of NW_007259173.1, read as the reverse complement.
GTAAGAGAACCAGATTCCCCATCTATAATGAACTGCTAACTGAATGAGATACTGGCAGTTCAAATAAGGTATCTAGCCACCATGCTTAGGGATTTGGATTTTATGGATGATGCAATATTTTTTGGCTATATAAATGATATATCACCTATAAACTGACCATCCAGTTCATTTCTTCAAACAATAAATCTCACAGATTCCTTTATGTCAAAATACTGTAATTTCCACTCTATCTGTGATGCCTGTTGCAATGTTGGTGCTGGTATTGTTTCTGGTGGTTAGTCATTATTACCTGGACTACTTTGTTCTAGAATTCTATTATCTTTACTGAATTCAGGGAGTCCATTTCAATGGTAGCATCTCTTACCATCATACCTAACTTATAAATGACAGCCATCATGGAGATCTTATGGAGGCAATCCTTCTAATTATTATTATTTAATTTCTTAACGCCTTAAGGAAGGGCATGTACACTTTGGTCTTCTGATGGATGCGATCAGTGTGTGAGAGGTATGGATTTGTTTTTACATCATAACTTTAATCTACCATTTCTAGCTCCTTCAATCTTGATTATTTCTACAAATTACACCAGGGATGTTCTATCATATAAATTTCATTGACTGAAAGCTACCATTAAAACCAAGATTCAGTCAACTAAACTAATAATCTGTAGTCACTACTAGCTGTTCATGTTTACATAATACATCAAGAATCTTGATCAAGGATACCTATGTCAATAAATTTAGTCTCCCTCTAAGATATAACATTCTTAGAATCCCATCATAAACATATCCCCTGGGTTCTAGCTAACACAAATTAGTAAATATTGCAATTATTTGGTTTGTAAGTGACCTCTTTCTAGAAAAGATTCTGCCATTCTCTTCCTGAGCATATTTGGTACCTACTTAAGTATGGTCTTGAGAATAATAAAGAGTGATTGACTGGATTATGAGGAGAATAGGGTATCTTTTGCAAAGCAACTGCCTCAGATGAAGCCATCACAAGGGCTTTAAGAAGGGAAGGACTAATCTATGCAAACAGGAGAGGATAACTTTGCCAGCAGAGGGAACTCAGACTACTTAGAGCTTCAAGTTTTATCAGAATCTTTTTGAAATATCCAGTCATGATGATCAAAGTGTCACTCATTCCACTTATCCTAAATTCAACAAAAATGACTTGTTGAGACTGTCTTTAACTTGAGTTTTGAGAAGTGCATATATTCAGATTTTTTAATCTAGCCATCAACCACATATTCTTTGAGACTTAGTAAATAGAGATCTTGAAATGATGACCCATAGACCAGACGATCCATGCTAACAATGGTTGCAACAGTTTTTAAAACCTGAAGAAAAAACAAAAGAAGAAGAACATGAGAAGAGTGTATAATAAATGTGGTACAGAGCCTCATGATTTCTGAAATATTTGTCATCTGATCCTTACAGAAAGAGCTTACCAAACCCTGTACTAGAAGGAAAAAAATAATTATTTCAAGTTTTCATTGGTAGTCATGGTCTTACATACATTTTAAGGTGTTGACAGTGCATTAATTTTTGAGTTAAAAACCAAATACTTTTTCTGTAAACTCCAGCAAGTCATAAGTAGTTATCCCACTGCTTGGACTTTGTAGTCATTATTATTATATCTACATCACCAAATAGAACAGCTACTTCATTGCCTAAATCCTCATAATCAGTGAGCAATTCATCCCAAGAGCTTATAGTTTATAATTTCATAAAACTGTACGACTGGCATTCTATTTTCACTAGAAAAGATATTAATAAAGCATTTAAACTCAAGTAATTGAACAATTATATCCCTTAACTTCATGTTGAGAACCTTGTTTACAAGAACTATGTCAGCCATTATTTAGTGGAAAAATACTAAATACACGAAAAATACTACATGTATTTAAACCATAATTGACTCGGCCATTGCCAGACCATTGCCTCCATTGCCTTGCTAAGCTATGGTGTGGCCATGTGCTCCTTGAGTTATGGCCAGGCCATGTTTTCTTACGCTTTGGACCCCTTCTCTACCTTGGGGAGGTGAATCTCCTCTTTCTTTCTCTCTCTCTAACTTACGTTCTAAATAAACTATATTCTCTAATCTAAAAAAATGATAATTAAGAAACTGATTTATCATGTAATGGAAGAATAGAGAATCTAAATACAGGATGATGAGATATCCTAGGAATAAACAATAGTGAAAAATTCCTAACACCTCTAGGGTTACTTAAAAAAAAAAAAGAAGAAGAGATGAAGCAACCAGGGCTCAGGGCAGATCTATCACATAGAAGCTGGATTACGTGGCAAGATAGTAGGCCTGTCTACAAGGAGCTGAATCTGTGGAGCATAGGTCAGCAGGTGATGGACCAGCATCTGGTAGGGGAGGAATGTAGCTATTTTTGGAGATGCTATTCAAAGCAAGTGAGTGGAGATATTTTGTCTTCTTGCTTCCTTGGGTCTTGCAGTCTTCTGCTCTGCTTGCATAGCCTAAAGCTGTTAGAAACAGAAGGAACAAACCCAGAAAATGCAATTCTCTGCTGCACAAAGCAAGGCAGAAGAGCCCAGGAATTGGAAACAGAACAGAAAAACAACAGTCGCATTTCTTTTGTGTTCTGCAATTATTAGTTATTGGTTATAATATTTTATCTGGGCCGGACTTGGTGTCTCAGTCTGTTATCCCAGCACTTTGGGAAGCTGAGTCGCGTGGATTGCATGAGCCTGAGAGTTCGAAACCAGCCCGGGGAACTTGGTAAGACCTCGTCTCTACAATAAATAAAAAATTAGCCGGACATGGTCATGCACGCCTGTAGTCCCAGCTGCTTGGATGACTGAGGCAGAAGGATCGCTGGAGCCCAGCAGGTCAACACTGGGATGGTCGTGAGCATGCCACTGCCCTCCAGCCTGGGCGATGCAGTGAGATTCCAACTCAAAACAAACGAACAAATATTTTATCTGATCTTATTTCATTATGTATATGCAATACTCTATATTTGTGGTTAATATTTGTTTTATGACAAAATATAATATTATTTTGTCTTGAATCATGGCACTCACAAGGATTTCCAACAAAATATTAAACAGAAGTACTAACCATAGATATTTCTCTGCTGCAAAATGAGAAGTTTTTTATATTTCTTCATCGAAGTTTTCATTCTTGGTTTTTCAGCTCACGAATTGCTTTGCTTGCATCTGTGGTTGTTGATGCTATTGCAGTTTTGCTGGGTTTTATTTAAATCACTTTACTGAGGTATTCCAGACAAAAAGCATTCTCAGACAAAAAGGATTCCCACACAAAAAGCAGCACCTATATAATTTATGCAATTGACAAGTTTGAAAAATAAGTCTACACATGCTAAATCATCATCATGGCTATGCCACAAACATATCTATACATCACTTCCAAGAGCTTTACCCCTCTCTTTTCATTCATTATTATTATTTTATGTGATACAGATACCATTAGATGTAACTTCTTGTCAAATTTCTAAGTCTACAAGATGGCATTGCTGATTCTAGGCCTCATGCTGTGCAGAGATCTCCTGGACCCACTCATTTCACTTAACCAATGTTCCGTATCACTTGGTTCTTTGTCTGTTCCTGGCAGCCACTACTCTACTCTCTGTTTCTATGAGTTTGACTATTTTATATTTGTCATACAGGGTGGGATAATGCATGTTTGATTTTCTGCATCTGGCTTATTTCACTTTGCATAACGTCTCCTAGGTTCATAGATGTTGCTACAAATGGCAGGATTTTTATTTAAAAGCCAAATTGTTTATATAGAATGAGCACATATAGTCTATATGTGTATATACATACACATATACACACTATATTGTCCTCATTCATTCTTCCATTGGTAGATATTTAGATTGCTTTCATGACGTGGTTATTGTGAATAATTCTTCAGTCAACATGTAAGGGCAGACATCTCTTTAAAAATTCAGATTTTAATTCTTTTGAATTTATACCAGGGTAAGATTGCTGTATCATGTGGTAAAAATAGTTATTGACACAATAGCAATAGTAACTTAAATATTCCACTTTGAAATCAGGGTAGATCATACAAACAGAAAATTAATAAGGAAACAGCAGACTTTAATGATACGATCAACTAAGTGGACCTACACAGAACATTCTCTAGAATAGAATCCATGCTTGGTCACAAAACAAGTCTTAAGGTGATTGAAGATTAAAATCACTCCAAATATTTTTTAAAGCCACAGTGGAATCAATCACAAAAGAAAAAAAATACAAACATATGAAAATTAAACAACATAGTCTTATATAACCACTGGGCCAAAGGAAAAAATCAAAGGGGAAATTAGAAAATATCTTCAGACAAACAAAAATGAAAACAGAGCATACCAAAACTCAGGATGCAGTAAAAGCAATAAAAAAGGATTTATTTTAGCAATACATGCCTATATTAAAAAGAAAGATTTCAATAAACAACATAATGTTACATCTGAAGAAATCAGCAAAAGAGGAATAAACTAAGCCTAATGTGAGCATAAGGAAGGAAGGAGTTAGAATATAAGGGGCGTAAGGATTAGAGCAGAAATAAATGAAGCACAATTAAAAAAAGGAAATATTGACAAAACTTAGAGATTTTTAGAAAAGATAAACAAAATTGAAAAACACTTAGCTACACTACTTTTTTATTTCTATTTGTTATTTATTTATTTTTGAGTTGGAGCTTCACTTGGTCGCCCAGACAGGAGTGCAGTGGCCGCTCCCGGCCACCGCAGCCTCGACCTGCTGGGCTCCGGCGATCCTTCTGCCTCAGCCTTCCAAGTAGCCAGAATGACAGGCATGCACTACCACACCTGGCTGATTTTTTTTGATTTATTGTCGAGATGAGGTCTCGCTGCCCAGGTGGGTCTCGAACCCGCGGGATCAGGCCATCCACTCACCTCAGCCTCCCAAAGGCGCGGGATTACAGGCTGAGCCACCGAGCCCGGCTACACTACTTTTTTTTTTTTTCAAAAAAAGACTCAAATAAATATAATCAGAAGACATTTTTTAAAAAAAGACTCAAATAAATATAATCAGAAGACATTGCAGCTAATAACACAGAAATAAAAAAGAGAAAAAGGGCTTATTCTGTTTTGTTAAAAATAAATCTTATTGAGCCGGGCTCAGTGGCTCAGCCTGTCATCCCGCGCCTTTGGGAGGCTGAGGTGAGTGAATTGCCTGAGCCCGCGGGTTCGAGACCAGCCTGGACAACATGGTGAAACCTCCTCTATACAATAAATAAAAAATCAGCCGGGCGTGGTAGCGCATGCCTGTAAGTCCGGCTACTCGGAAGCCTGAGGCGGAAGGATCGCCGGAGCCCAGCGGGTCGAGGCTGCGGTGGCCGGGAGCGGCCCCTGCACTCCGGTCTGGGCGACAGAGCGAGACTCCAACTCAATAAATAAATAAATAATTAAAAAATCTTATTTTATGTCTCCATTTCCAGTTCTCCAAATTGTTGCATCCCACATCATTACTTTTTTTTGCTAATATTTTGTAAATGACATAAAAAGTTGTTTCTCCTTTCTGTTGCTTGTAACATTAATTACGTTAACAGCCTCAAGTGCAGTATGTAAATTGCTGTAACAGTTGATTTTTTTTCACAGTCATTTTTTCCTACTCACCTCATATCTTAGCCTTTTTATTTCATTTCATTTTCTCTTTATCAAATTGGGTTTCTGTGTTGCATAACCCATGCCATATTTTTTTCCCACTGAGCATGAAAAATACTTTTCTTAAATAGTATCTTGGTTTCTGTTCCATGCCCTACAAACACATTTTGTGCAACATTTTTAGAAAATGAGCCAAAAATAATAATGTGGGATGTAACAATTTGTTTTCTGCGATACAACATTTTAGAGATGCTTTCTTTCTCCGAGTCTTCCAAATACGTCCTATTATTACGTCAGGCTTTTAATTTTTATAAATCCTTGGTCATAGATAGCATGACCAAATATTTTCCCAGAGGTTTGTGGATATGTACAACTCTTGGCCACATGTTGCTGTTTTCGTTAACCTGGGTGCTGATGGAATCCTCTTATCATTTTAAGAACTGCTGGACACATTCTTGTATGTAATTTATGGCTTCTTTCTCAGTATCTGGTGAGGATTATTTAATGCAAATCGTTAGAGTAAACTCCCATTTCTAGTATGTGACAAGTTGAAACAGCATATCAAATGATTGAAGAACTTCAGATTCAAGTATATATTAGTAACATGATATCAATATGTCTTCTCACACCTACGTGTTTATGTAGAAAACACATCCTAATCAAAACCAATAGTAATGCTTCAATTCCACAATAATATGTGAGTAGAAAATTGGGAAAAGCCTAACGTTAAAACTTAAAACATTGTTACACAGCAAACAAATTTCTGGTTGATTTTAAATATAAGCCCTCACCCACATATGTTGCGAAATATTTTAGTAACTTATAAAGAATGCTCATAAAGATACCTATCTATTTTTATTTCCAGAATGTTCCTCTTGACCCTGTTTATAGACTATATCCTCTTTAACTATACTATGGGACAGGATTAGAAAATCCTAAGAAGAGTAAAAATATTATCTGAATTACAAGGACCCATCTAATTTACCCCACAAATTTTATAATTTTGTTTCTCAGATTTACCCTGGTTTTAGTCCCCAGTCCTTTGGATGATGGTATAAACTAAAGACTTCGCCAGCACCATCTGGAATAGATTGTTGCTGACATTACTGGTAGAGAGTCAAATACTGTGGTGGTCCTCTTAGTGTTTCATCTAATCCTGTATCTGCGCTCTGTATAAAACACAAGAATGCTGAAAGTCAGACAGAGCAGGGCAAAGCTGTCGTCAATTCGCTGTTTCTTGTTGAAGATGGTTTGGCTTCTGTGGGCGGAAACCTGATTATACCTAAAAGGCTAGTGGTAAAGTTTTCTGGACACTCTGATAATGGTTTACTGAGTGTATTGCTTTTCCTAGTTCAGTTTCCTCGCTGAAATATGGCCTCTTCCCTTCTTCTGCTGAGGCTACAAAAAGTGTTTGGATTTACCTGAAAATGAGTAGCAGGATGGATACGGGAATAAAAAATGAAATTCAATATTTATTTGCTTATTCCATAGGAACTATGATTACTGATAACACGTCAGACATTGTGTTAGGCATGAAGACATCTAAGGATATTTAGAGACTTCTTGAACTTCAAGATTATTCCAAACCAGCAGAAAACCAATAAAAAAATCATTAGCACCGTTACAGAAATGTAAACAAAAGTACAAGGAAAAAGTGACATAAAATGACATGGTTTTTCCAAGTTTAATATTATATTTTCTCTTTCTCTCTTTTTTTTACTTTTTCCTGTCTTTATTAAAGTTTCAACTAACAAACATTTAAAATTAGATTAAATCATTGCATATTTTGCAAATTTAGATAAAGTAACAGTGTCACATAATATAAAGCACTGGAATACTCAACAAAACTCTCTGAAGTCCTATGGTACTTCATAAAGCAATGCAAGTAATTGCATTTTAAAAATATAGGAACATTTTCATTAGGGTTCAAGCCTTATCTGAGGACAATAAAATACTGTAAAAAAAATAAATACAAGGGTAGAAAATTAAGTTCGTGAACCCAGCCTAGAAAAAGTGCTCCATACCTCATTGCTGAATATTACTATGGCCACCCTTGAAGTACTCCTCTTGAGAAGCTATGCACTGATGCCAGCACCTAGCCCACCTGTCAAAGCAATTTTGGAACTCTTTTCCTGAAATGGCCACCAGAGCCATTGTTGTATGACCCTTGATGTCCTAAATGTCATCAAAATAGCTTCTTGTCGATATTTCCTTTATCTTTGAGTAAAGAAGAAAGTCATCAGGGGTCAGATCAGGTGAGTAGGGAGGGTGTTCCAATACAGTTCTTTGTTTACTGGCTAAAAACTCCTGCACAGACAGTGCTGTGTGAGCTGGTGCATTGTCATGACACAAGAGCTCCTTCGAGACCATTTTTGCACACACCTTTCTAAGGTCAAGATTTTCGGTTAAAAGTTTTCTGTTTCTCTGTCGATGTTTATCTGGTCTGCTATGCTCCTCACAGTCAGTCAACAATTTTGAAGCACGATCCGTCGAATTTTTGCAATGTTTTCATCAGTTCTGCTTATTCCTGGCCACCTTGACCTCTCTTCATCAATGACGCTCTCTGTCCCCTCAGAAAAGCGTTTAGTCCATTTGTACACTGCCATTTTCTTAATGGAATTATCCTGATAAACCTGGGCTCACATGTCCCTGATTTCACTTCTACTCTTGCCAAGTTTAACAGGAATTTAATGTTTGTTTCATTGCTCTAATTCAAACTCTGATATTCTCGCAATGACAGCTCTGATGGCCATTGCGGAAAAAGAGTACCAAAATTGTTTTGATGGGTGGACTAGGCACTGGCATTGGTGCATAGCTTCCACAAGGGTAGTACTTTGAAGATGACCATAGAGATAATCAGAAATGAGGTATGTACTTTTTCTAGGATGAGTTCGTGGACTTAATTTTCAGAACTCGTAGGGCAAATTAAATTAAATCTAAAACATACTGGTAAGCTATAAAAAATTGGGCAATGCAAGGTATTTTATGTTTCTTTCCCCTAAGCTTCCTTTCATTTTTTAAAATGAATTTCCAGTGTTCTTGAAAGCACACCAAATATCTTCAATAATTATGTTGAAATTATGGAGCAGAGAGATGAACCATTAAATGAGTCTTGGAAGAATGAACTTATTTTTCAGAATCACATCTGTTCTGGTTCACTGTATGCTTATTCCACTTAAAAAAGTCACAATCAAGGAGAAGGTTCTGATTTCACAGACACCAGTTTTAGAGACACATTCTTATTGATATGTGTTCACCATATAATGCTTTTACGAAATTAACATTCAAATTCAGGTGATTCATTTACCCAGATACAGTATCTTCTCCAATAACATGCTAGTAAATAATTTTAGAGTTTACTTACATTCAAAGTACTTCTCATTAAAAATTCACATAGCAGAATCTTCCAGCTATGGCTGCATGAACTGACTCTAGCCATAGAGAAAAAATTACCATTTTAGCAACTAGAACAAAGTATCTGGAAACAACCATTTGCAAGCATTTGAAAATAAAAGAGTGAGTCAGAAAAATTGCAAAATATTGACTCTTGAGCAACTGTAGCATCAAATAAGAACTGCAAATTGCAGCTTTCTTGTCTGAGAGTGTTCCCTCACCCTGATGCAACCCGGTTCAGACAGGGGTGGTGTGCAAACTTACTTGTTCAAGACACATATAATAGTGGTCTGAAGATCAGGCATGCTAGAAAACACTGCATATGCATGAGAAAGCCTGGTGCAAAGGTGGACAGAAATTAGAGAGAACCTAACTTTGATAAAGATAGAAACAATGTTGTGAGATTTGCATGTTTGTTCTACCGTATGTGTGATTCCAAACCTATATAGAGTCTAGAAGGTGTGTGGAAAGAACACTCATAGAGAGATTTCGGGCCAACTCCATAAGCAAGGGAAACTCAGAGAGGAGAAGCCTCAAATATGAATACGAATTCTGCTCATTCCTTGAGTGAATTCTAAGCTACACAGGCTCAGGAAAGAAATGCATGGCCCCCAAGGCAAATAATAACACCTACTAGCAGAAAAAAGTTGAGCAGAACCATTCAGCAGATTTCCGCCATGTGGGAGAAAGATTTTCCATCTGTATCTTGGCAAAATAAGTGGCTACCATAACAAGATTAGAGTAGTCATCCTTAGCGGAAAAAAAGCTGTACAGCAAGAACAAAAGAAAACAGATCCCAGTCTTTAAAACCGGGATCCCCAACCCCTTGGTCACAGATGGGTTCTGGTTCATGGCCTCCTCACAGCAGGAGGTGAGGGGCAAGTGAGGATAACTTCATCTGTATGTACTCCTCCTCACACGCATGACCATCTGAGCTCTCTCTCTTGTCAGATCAGCGGCAGCATTCGGTTGTCATAGGTGCGTGAGCCCTGTTATGAACTCTGCGTGCGAGGGATCTAGGTTGTGTGCTCCATATGAGAATCTAATGCCCGGTGATCTGAGGTGGAGCTCAGGCGGTGAGGCTAGCGCTGAAGATGGAGATGAAATACAGATGAAGATGAGCAGTAACGTCTGCACAGAAGCCACAATGAATCAACGTCTTGCAGACTCATGTCACAATGATAATTTCATGATGATTATTTCATTACATGTTACAATGTAATAATAATAGAAACAAAGTCCATAATAAATGCCATGAGCTTGAGTCATCCCAAAACCATCCCTGGAAAAAACTGTCTTCTACAAAACTGGTCTCTCATGACAAAATGGTTGGGGACCATGGCTTTAAAATACTATTTATAATGACCAATAGACTATGAAAGTGTGAACCAAAGAAAAACAAAGAAAGCAGTCATTAGAAATTAACGTCAAGAGGATCGAGCTATGAGATGTAGCAGATAAAGATGTCAGAGCAACTGTTTTAAATTTGCTCAAAAGATTAAAGTAAAATATGCATAAAAAATTAAAGGTAAACTTAGTCTTAATAATAGAAAGATAGAGATTGTCAACAGGAAGCTAGAAATTATAAAAATAATTTGAAATAATTTAAAAAGTGAAATAATTAAAATGTAATATATGGTATTAAAATGGCATAAGGATTTTTAGTTGGCATAAAAATAATCAGTAAGTTTAAAATGAAATTAATATATATTATCCAATATGAACAACATAAAAAAGTCTTTTTTTAAAAAAAAAAAATAAAGTCACAGAAACCTTATTAAAGGGGACAATATACTTGCAATTAAAGTCCCAGTAAGAGCAGAAAATAAAAAGATGCAGCCATTTTTAAAGAAAAAAAATGACTAAAAAAATTACAAAATTCAGTGAAAAATATTAGCTTATAGAAAATAACATAAATGCAAAGAAAATTGCACTTGAAGACATTATATTAAACTGATAAAAGCCAAAATAAAGAGAAAATCTTGGATGCAGCTAGAAAAAAATGACATACTATACACAAGGAATCAATAGCAACTAATGACAGTTCTTATTCAAAATAATAGAAGTCAAAAGACATTTATATGATATATTCAAAGTAATAAAAAACTTTTAACCCAAGATTTTAGAACCAATAAAGCTAACCCTTAAACTTGAATGCTTAATAAAGCGATTTTCATATTAAAATTAAAGAAAACTATCTTTCAAAAAATACTAAAGAAAATCAAATGGAAGGAAAATGATACTAGTAGGTAACTTGAATTATGCAGGAAAGAATGAAGACACCAGAAATAATAAAAATATGGGTAAATATCTATAGATTCAATTCAATCTTAATAAAAATTTCCAAAGCATTTTGTTTGAGAGTGTCAGTCTTCTTAAGATGTTATATGCAAATTCAAACATTCAACCAACGCTAAAACAACTTTTAAAAAGAAGAAATTGGCTTTTTCAGGATCAGATTTCAAGATTTACTGTGTGTTAGTTTAGAATTGGGTATTGGTTGTAAGCATGGATATATAGTTCAGTGGAACGAAGTAGGGAATCAGTTGAATTTGTAGAAAAGATAATGTGATAGTGTAGTAATTATAATGTTCCAAAGAAGGTGTTAGAAAAATTAAATTTTTGTTGGAAAAGAAATTTGCCTAAACTCTTAATATTATGTGAAAGTTAAATCAAAACTAATCATATAGCTAAACATAAAGAGTGCTTTGAGAACCCCCAGCCAAATTGGGATTATTTTATTTATTTTATTTTTTATTATAAAGATGTGGGGTACAATTCAGGGTTAGGTATACACACACTGATTATGCAGGTACCCTTGTTGATGAGGTGTGCCTCTCCTTCCCCTGGCAGTTTTTCTCAACTGCCAATCCCACCCTCCTCCCCTGACAGTTTCCCATTACTGCCAATCGCCTTCTTTCAGCATTATAATTGTTCAAGGTCCACTGATGAGTTTGGACATATGGTACTCTGTTCTTTGTTTCTGTGATAGATCACTGAGTATCATCGACTCTAAATTCATCCAGGTTGCTGTTAAGTCCATATGTTTATTCTTCTTTATGGTTGCATAATAGTCCATTGTGTATATGTACCACATTTAAAAAAATCTAGTCCAGCTTTGATAGGCAGCATGGCTGGTTCCATGTTTTTGCTATTGTGAATACAGCTGCAACAAACATACATGTGCAGGTATCTTTTTTGCAGAATGATTTGAGTTCCTCCAGGTATATTCCCAATAGGGGGATTGCTGAGTCATATGGAAGGTCAATTTCTAGTTCTTTCAGAAATCGCCACATTGTCTTCCAGAGAGGTTGCACTAGTCTGCATTCTCACCAGCAGTGTAGAAGCGTTCCTTTTTCTCCACATCCTTGGAATTTCAGTACCAGAGTGGCTAGCAACCTTACCCTGATGGGAAGTAAAAGAACACTGGATTTGCAGTGTTCTTTAAAAGGGTAACTCTTTTACCTGGCAGATGGTCTAATGCTTAGTCGTCCAGCCCACGACCAAAGGGTCCCTCACATAGGAAACTTGTTTATTCTGGAAGTTGCTTTTGTGGCTCTTGTCTGACCTGTGTCCAGTTTACGCCTACCTGATTATCACTTTGGCACTTGGAGCCGGACCTTGTGGTCTTTCAAGCGTCCCAGAAAAACCCTGCCTAGGGTAGCCTCCAGTTCTTTGGTCTAGGCACAAATTTTATATACAGTTTGTGGATTAATACACAAATTTAATACACAATTTAATAACAGTAGCAAAACGAGCTCAGATATTTTTACTTCAAGATCCTGGGATGGGAAGTTTCAATGCATTGGGAGAACAGGTTACTGTCCCCAGGTCATGTCATGTAATACGTATAATACGTATATGATGAGTCAAATACGTATAATACGTATATGATGAGTCAGACAGAGAGAATGAGAACTAGCAATGTGTGTGTGTGTGTGTGTGTGTGTGTGTGTGCACACACGTGTGTGTGCATCTCACTTTGAGAGAGAGAGAGAGAGAGAGAGAGAGAGAGAGAGAGAGATATTAACTTTAAGTTCCAGAGCAAATGATTGGTTCTTTTAAAACAAAGTACAGAGCCCAGTAAGGCAGATGGGAGGGATGCCTCTAATTTTTATCTCAGTTCACTAGCATGAGCAGTTTGGATATAACATAGAGCCGGGAAATTTGTTAAGAGTGACTGAACCCTTCGAGGATAGAAAGTTCAATCTGTATTCAAAATAAATGCAAAGGCAACATGATATTATAAGAATTTACTACAAATAGAAGAAGCCTTGCATTTTTTGAAGAAAACATAGAAAATATTTGATTTAGGCAAATATTTTTTAATAAAACACAATAACTAATTAACAAAATAATAAATAGGATCACAACAAAATTAAAGATGATGCTTTTTAAAAAGCCATGGTTAAAAAAATACAGAGCAACTCACCAGCTTTAGGAAAATATTTCCAAAAACATATATTACTGAGTCAACATTAGTATTTAGTTAATTCTTACAGCTCAATAATTAGAAGTATTTATCAAATTTTTTAAATAGACATTTAACAAAAAAAAGCTACACATACCCAATACTCAACATAACTAGTCAACGAGGGAATGAAAAATAAAACCACTGCTGAATACTACTACACATAACATAGAATGGCTAAGAATGAGTAAGATTGGAAATAACAAATTTGGTACAGATGTAGAGCAAATGGAACTCTTAATAGCAAAAATTCAAAATGAAAAAGAAACTTTAGAAAGAGTTTAACAGTTTCTTATGTATAAGATATAGAACATAACTTAAAATTTAACTCAGTTATTCCACTTTTAGGCCTTTGTACAAGACAATACATGAAACATATTGACAAACTTACACATGAGTAGTGTGTGTAGCAGCGTAATTAATAATGGTCAAAAACTAGAAACTAATGACTGTCAACTAGTGAACAGATAAACGAATTGTGATAAATCCACTCAATTAAATTCTACTCTATACTGTCCAGCAATAAAAGGGAACGAACTCTTTTGCATGAAATAAAGTAGATGGATTTTAAAAGCTTATTTTAATGAAATATCTTAAGCACAGGTGTTGTCATTTTTAAAAATAAAATTTGAGAAAAGCTAAAATTGTATCGACTGAAAGCAGATCATTGATTTCCTAGGGCTATGAGTATGAAGAGAGATGAAGAATGAGATGGGCACGTTCTGTGTGTTAATTTTCATCATGGAGATAGGCCTTTATACATTCGTCAGCATTTATTGAACTGTGCATAAACTGTGCATCTTTCTGTAAAACTAAAACTAAAAAGCATAAGATATAGAACATAACTTAGAATATATAACTCTTCTTTTATCTCCTTGAAATTATGATACCTGCTTTTCTCTTTTGACAAACATATTGTCCTAAGGAATATAGATATGCTCCAATTCTGCCTTGACTCTCTAATCATTTCTTACAGTTCTTGTGTGTAAAATGTTCTTGCATACATTTTTAACTGTAGCACTTATCACTCCATTATGGTTTAATGCTTTCCTCTGAGACACAGTTCCACACTCCCACTAGTTTTTCAGACATCGTTACTCCTATGTTCCAACACATATTAATTTTCAAGGTAAAAAAAATAAGATACAGTACCACTCTCAACTTGAAAAAGTCATTACAATGCCCCCTTACTGAGTCTAAGCTGATACTAGGCACTGAGAAGACTATTTAGCAAACATTATCTCAACTAATTTTTATAAAAACAGCTGATTTGTTGATAATAATACCCTTTTACAAATGACACACCTGAAATTCAGAGAAGTTGCACAACTTTTCCAAAGAAGCAGAACTAGTGAGAAGTAAAGTTGAGATAAACAATTACCAAGTTCTTAAGCCTGTGATATACTGTTATTATTAAAGAAGACCATACAAGATTGAATTTTGAGCTATTATTTGTCCTCTCTTTCTTGCACTATATGGTAAGAACTAACATAGCACTTTTTATTGGTTCTGCATTTATTTTCTGTTTGATCTGGATTAAGTTATTCAGTAATGGCCTCTTAGCTTTATCTTTAAAAACCATGCACGAATGCCAACTATATAATAAGTTAAAATATATACTAATTCCTCATAGAAGAATTTAAAATACTGATAAATTAACATATGGAATGTGTCTAATGCCACTGCTAATATTGTTTAGTAGGCAGCTAAAAATATTATTATCTGTTTTTCCAATAAATCAATGAACCCTTTACTTCTTTCTCTTTCTCTCTACTGTGATTTTAGTAAAGGTCTACATTATGTCCACTTAAGTCAAAGCACCATGCTGGTCCATCCTTTGCACTGCTAATACCCTTAAATTCTTTGTACAGAATTTGCAGCATCTCATTTTTTCTATACAATCACCTTAATTTCCTATTGTCTACCTAACCTAATCTTCACTTCTTAGTGTTTCTTTAAACTCTTTTAGTGATTCGACATCAGTCTTATATCTCTTATTCCAGTAAATGGGCCATATTTGTTGAGTTGATATTTTCCAGTTCCATCTTATACTTTAAAAAAAACAAACAACAACAACAAAAAAAAACCAGACTTAGTTGATACTGCTTCCTTTGTACAAAAAGTACTATCTTCAAATTTATTATGTTCACATATCAAGATGGATATAAATTCATCCACTTCACTGAAACCTCTTTTCTTATTCTCAAATGGCGGTGAACGCTTTTACCTTTAAAATTCCATAGCTTTTATTCACGGAATCTTTGAAAGGACCAAAGTAAGGCACAGAGAGCATAGCAGGTTTGAGTCAAAAGACTTAGTTTCACTCTGAATCTTTTAAGGCCCAGCAGTAAAAATTATAGGCAAATAATTTTATGTTTTTGAGGATCAGATATCTAAGTGTATGTGGTAATCCGTAGAGCAATGTATAATTATTGGTTATAATAATTACTAGTACATGGCTTTTTATAAACTACCATGTAGTATATATATAGTTCTTTAATATTGAATTTCTGAAAATGAATTGGGGCATCCCAGGAATTAAGAAACCATAATATTTTGCAAAAGAATATGTAAACTATGATACATTCATCTTGTGAATTAACATGAAGGCTTTCAAAATAACATACCTCAAGGCTATGTATTTAAGAAAGGTTTAACTCTCTTAATAAAAAAAGTACATGCTAGAAGATGAGAAAAAAGGAGGCTTAAAACCCAGATTGTCTGAGTTTAAAGTTCATCACTAAGCACATATCAGCTTGATACATTTGAAAAAAATTACCTAATCTCTCTATGTTTTATCCACAGAACATAACCTCATAGGACTGCCGTGATTTATTATTCACTAATATAATATGTGAAAATAAAACTTCACTGATATAGAATCCTGATAATTACAGCAATTCTATTTAAAAGTACATATTTTAAATAATCTGAAAAAGATAACTAAAAATATCCATTAAATAATGGTTTCTCTAGAAGACGGGTTATAGGTAATTTTGATTTTCTTCTGTCATTTTTTCCCCTACATTTTCTCTATGTTTCTACAAAACCATATTAATATTTTTCTAGCAAATGTAAAGACACTTATTAATTGTTAATCAACTAGCTCATTAGCAAGTAGCACGATTGAGTTCATACAGTCTATAGATTAAGCTCCACGAAGTCTGGTCTGCGTCTTATTAGGTGTTCAGCCAGGACTCTGCACAGTAGAAACCAATGTCTGAACAGGACACACATAAGGAATCAACGAGTGAGGATCAGCTACAGATCTGTAGTTTCTTGAGTCATTTGCAGGCAAGCGTGGGGAGCATTACCAAATGGTTTGTTGGTAAATGTTACCAACAAGTTCGCCAGCAATAGTTCTGAATTTTAGTATTTGTTTATTTCTGGGGATTAAATTTACCCACTATGACTGATATCAAGCTACTAACATTGTGTCACTGAACAAAGAGTTGGGGAAAGGTGTGTCACACCATCATACAGGATCTCCACCACAGACGTAAATGGTGTCTCTTATTTGTTATGAGAATCATAGATAATAATAAAGGACGAACAAATAACTAAGAAGTGATGGAGTTTTATTGTCTTTGCTTTTACTCTAATGTGTTTAACTGTATGTTTAACTAATTAATGTTAATTGTGTCTGTATTTAACAGATGACATAAAATTTCTGAAAACTGTTCCATCTGTTCTTGGAAGCTGGCATGAATGGGCTCTTAGCACACTTCTGAGAATGCCACTGAAATATGTTAACTCATCTACCTACTTTGAATATCTACTTTTAGCAATGAAAATCTATTTCTACAAGTTCATCATATCAATCAGCTAAGATACAACTATTTGTACCAAAAAAAAAAGACTCTCACTGTGCTTTTTAACAGAATAAGGATAGCTGATTGAGATAGTGATTGGACAATCACTTGTCAGTTCCTCTGAATTGTGGTTCTTTCAGATAAAATACTAGCTGACCATCCTGAACTATGCATTGAAAAAAAAGATTCATAAACCCTTCAGTATTTATCTAAAAGGATGACTTTTAAAATTAAACTTCATATTTGTTAGAGAATTATAGATTCACATGCAGTCATAAAAAATAAAGAAATCCTATGCAGCCTTTACCCAACGTGCAATATTATAGAACAGTATTCCAACAAGGACATTGACCTTGATACAATCAAGAGACAGAACGTGCCCACCACCACAAGGATCCCTCATGTGACTCTTATTGC
Organism: Carlito syrichta; assembly: GCF_000164805.1. Lineage (NCBI taxonomy): Eukaryota > Metazoa > Chordata > Mammalia > Primates > Tarsiidae > Carlito > Carlito syrichta. The sequence continues at coordinate 209,206 of NW_007259173.1, read as the reverse complement.
CACACCTCCTTCTATACTACCCATCTACTCCTCAGCCTCAAATCTGTCCTCCATTCCTGTAATTTTGTTATTTTGCTAATTTTATAAAAATGGAATAACACAATATATAACCTTTTATGTTGTCTGTTTTCCCCTCAGCATAATTCTCTGGAGCTATATTCAATTTTCTGTGTGGATCAATAATGTATTCTTCCTCATTGCCTGGTAGTATTTCATGGTATGCGTGTTCATAGTTTATGTATGCATTCACCTTTTGAAGGACACTTGGGTCATCAGTTTTTGGCTATTAGGAATAAAATTGCTATGAACAGTTGTATGCAAGGTTTTTTTCTATCTATCTATTTATCTATCTATCTATCTATCCATCCATCTATCTATAGAACATGAGTTTTTATTCTACTGGGATAAATTCCTAAGAGTGCATGCAATTGTAGGTTGTATGACTATTGTATGCTTAGTTCTTAAAGAAATTGACACATTACTTCCAGAGTGACTATGCCGTTTTACATAATCCCCAGCAATTATGAGCTATCTACATCTTTGCCGGAGTTTGTTGTTTTATTGCTATGTATTTTATGTTAGACCTGTGATTTTGGCTTTTGTTTCTCTAATGGTGAATGAGGCTTAAGCTCTTTTCATATGTTCATTTGCTAGCTGCATATTCTCTTCGGTTTGATGTCTCTTCATTTGACTCCCTTATAAATTTTAGAATAATCTTGTCTATTGCAACAAAGCGATCTTGCTGGAATATTGATAGAAATTGCACTAATTCTGCTTGTCATTTTGGGGAGAATTGAGATCTTTATGATGGCGAGCCTTCCAATTTGTGAACACAGTTTGTCTCTACATGCATTTACATCTTCACTATTTTTTTCCTTTGGTAGCTCTCAGCGGAGGAGTCCTATACATAATTTATTAAGCTTACACACTAATCTTTCATTTTTTGGACTATTGCAAATGATATTATATTTTTAATTCTGATGACCATATGTTCACTGCTAGTATATAGAACTATATTTGACTTTTCATCTCTTTATTTTGTTTCCTGTGACCTTTGTGAGCAAATTTATTAGTTATAGGAGGGTTTTTTTTTGTAGTTTTCTTGGGATTTTTCCATGGAGATAATCATGTCATCGGCAATTAAGAGTGATTTTATGTCTTCTTTTCTGATTTAGACAACTTTTTATTTCCGTTTCTTTCCTCTGCCTCATTGCACTTGCTAGAACTTACAATATTATGTTGAAAAGAGCAGTGAGAGCAGATATCCTTGACTTGTATCCATTTTAGGGCAAAAATAATCTTTCATTGTTAAGTGGAATGTTGTCTGTAGATGCTGCTTATCAATTCAGCAAGCTCCTGTCTGTGATGCAATAAGAACGATATATTTGGTTTCTGCTCCTAGTTCCTGACACAGCCCTTCTAAAACCCTTGAAACTCTCTGAGTACTACGGGAGATAGGAATGCAGTTTGTTGTAATATTTGGTGATAGTCCTTGGTTTCTGACACAATTGCTTCTGAGAACTTTGGAGTCACCCGAGTGACACAATCTCTCTGTGTAGGCCAACGAGATGACTTCTGGCTGGGTTCCCAGACAGCTTCAAGATGGGGCCTGATTGCCAGAAAGACCAAAGCGTGACTAAGGGGCTGGCAACCCTCTACACCAACCTTGACATTTGGGGAAGAGTTAGAGGCTGGGGATCCCCTTGATCACTCACAGCCAATGATATAATCCCGTGTGCCTAGGTAATGAAGCCTCTGCAAAAATTCTAAAGAAAGAGGTTTGGGAAGCTTTCAGTTTCAAGGGACTGGAAGGACAGCACACATGGAAAGGGGTGTAAGCACCATGCCTCCTCCCTCAACTTTCTTGCCCTATGCTTTTCTTCCATATGACTTTGCCTGAATCATATTCTTTTTTTATTTATTATTTTTCATAGAGATGTGAGGTACAGTTCAGGGTTAGGTATATAAACGTTGATCATGCAGGTACCCTTGTTGATGAGGTGTGCCCCTCCCTCCCCTGGAAGTTTCCCTCAATGGAATATTATTCAGCCATCAAGAAGGACAAGTATATGGACTTTGCAGCAACTTGGATGGATTTGGAGTCGATCATACTCAGTGATTTATCACAGAAACAAAAAACTGGGTTTCATATGTTCTCATAAGCTGACCTTGAACAATTATAATGCTATATTCTTTTTTAAAACCAGTAAGAGTAAGCAAAGTGTTTCCCTGAGTTCTGTGAACAGTTACAGCAAATTATTTAGTATTAAGAGGGAGCTCTGGCAACCCCAAATTTGTAGCCAAATCAGATAGAAGGATTGGGTAACTTAGGGACTCAATACCTGTGATTTGTGTCTGAAGTCCTGGGCAGTGTGTGGGACTGACCCTTTAATTTTTTAAAATTAAATTAAATTAAAATTTAAAGCTGTGGAGCACAAGTCAGGATTGCGTACATAAGTGGTTTAGGAACAGGTGAAGTTTTGGGCCTCCCACTGGACCTCACTTTGCCTGGACTAGAATCAGGCACCTTTATTGATGTCATGTGCCCCCTGAACCCTGGCAGTGTCCTGCTACTGCCAATCCCTTTCTTATAGTATTATGATAGGTGTTCAGGGCCCGCTTATGAGTAAGAACATGTGGTACTCAGTTCTTTGCTTCTGTGTTAGATCACTGAGTATGATAGATTCCGAGTGCATCCAAGTTGCTGTGAAGTCCTTTTTCATGACTGCATAATATTCCACTGTGTATATATACCACATTTAAAAAAATCCAGTCCAGTTTCAATGGCCAGTGTGGTTGGTTCCATGTTTTTGCTATTGTGAATAGTGCTGCAATACACATGTGTGTGCAGGTATCTTTTTTGAGTTCCTCCAGGTATATTCCCAATAGGGGAATTGCTGGATCATATGGAAGGTGAATTTCTATTCTTTTAGGAAACGCCACACTGTCTTCCATAGAGGTTGAATTACTTTGCACTCCCACCAGCAGTGTAGAAGTGCTCCCTTTTCTCTGCATCCTTGCCAGCATCTGCTGTTTTCTGTTTTATGAATGATGGCCATTCTTACTAGAGTTAGGTGGTATCTCAATGTGGTTTTGATTTGCATTTCTCAGAGATTATTGATGCTGAGCATTTTTAATGTGTCTGTAGGCTGCTCATATATCTTCTTTTGAGAAATGTCTATTCATGTCTTTTGTCCATTTTTTAATGGAGCTATTTGTTTTTTCCCTTTTGGCAAGTTTGTGTTCCTTGTATTTCCTGGATGTTAAGCCTTTGTCAGATTGACAGTTGGCAAATATTTTTTCCCATTCTTTGGGCATCAATCTCCTCAGAGCTGGAAACAACAATACAGAAATTCATATGGAAACAAAAATGACCACGAATAGCCAAAACAATTCTCAGCAAAAGAAACAAAGTGGGAGATATCACACTCCTGGACTTTAAACTTTATTATAAGGTTACAATAATCAAAACAGCCTTGTATTGGTACAAGAGCAGGAATATAGATCAATGGAACAGACAGAGATTCTAGAAGCATAACATCAATTTCTCAACTAACTCATCTTCAAGGAAGCCTCCATCACCAACCACTGGGGAATGGAGAACCTATTCAGTAAATGGTGCTGGGAAAACTGACTGACCGCATGCAGAAGACTGAAACAGGACCCCTACCTAACACCATCTACAAAAATTAACTCTAAATGGATCAAAGACCTAAATGTAATACCTCAAACTATAAGAATCTTAGGATATGCAGGAGACACCCATAGGGAAATTGGAAATGGCAACCAATTCCTGATCAAAATCCCGGATGCCCATGCCATAAGAGATAAGATAGACAAATGGGACCTCATCAAACTGAAAAGCTTCTGCAGAGGTAAAGAACTGACACTTTTAACTTGTGAATTGGACGCTAACTTCAGGTAGATAGTGTTGAAATTGAAAGGAATCGTAGTACTACCCAGCAACTATCTGCAGAGAATTGGAGAATTTCTTGATGTGGGAAAAAACTACACATTTGGAGTCAGAAGTGTGTGTGAGTATATAGAAAAACAGAGTTTTCTCAGGTGCAGTGACTCATGCTTGTAATTCCAGCATTTTGGGAGGATGAGGCTAGAGGATTGCTTGATCCCAGGAGGTCAATACCAGCCTGGACAACAAAGACAGAACTCATCTCTACAAAAAACAAACCAACAAAAAAGTAGCTTGGCTTGAGGACACGTGCCTGTAGTCCCAGCTACATGGGAGACTGAGGTAAAGGGTCACCTGAACTGAGGAGGCTGCGGCTGCAATGGGCCATGATCGTGCCACTGCACTCCAGCCTGGGAAACATAGTGAGACCCCAACTCTTAAAAAACAATTAAAAAGAAAGAAAGAAAATAAAAGAAAAACAGAATTTTTAAATTACTCTCTACTGCTGTTTTTCCAACAGTCTTGTAATAAATGTATGTTGAATTTTGTCAAATGTTTTTTCTGTATTAGTTGATATTATAGTGTGATTTTTCTTTTCCTGACTTTATCAGATAGTAACACAGTCACTCCTTTTTTGATTAATGTTTGTGTTGTTTTTCATTCTTTACTTTGAATGCACTGTCATTATATTTAAAGTGAGTTTCTTGTAGATGGCACATAATTGGATCATATTGTTTCTGTTTTTGTTTAATCCAGTCTGTCAGGTCAGTGTGTCTTTTGATTGGTGTACCTTTAATGTAATTATTAATATGCTAGCATTTATGTCTGTCACTATATATATATTTTGTTTTCTCTGCTTTGTTTCTCTGTTTTCTTTTTCTGTCTTTCCATGAGTTACTTGAATTTTTTTCAGTATTCTATTTTCATTTACCCATGTTGCTTTTTTTTGTGTGTGTGCTTTTCTGCATAGTTTTCTTTTTTTAGTAGTTGTTCTAGGTGTGACATTACTGTTATAGCCGAAGTGCGAGAAAGAAGTCGCCAACACACAGAGAGTTGAATTTGAGTCCTTTATTAGTTGGTGGTTGAGGGTAGGCTAGTGCCATAAAGGACTCTTGACCCCAAACAGAGTGAGTAGGGCATTTATAAAGTCAGAAACTATATAAGCTGTACAGTTTGATTTGCATTTCTTGGCAGAACACCTGACAGTTATGATTAGATATAGAACCTGCGTTTAGGGAGTTTCCAAGCCCCAAGGGGAACAAGAGCACAGGCTTGTGATTAAGTGAATGTTACAACTTGTGATTATGGGAGGTTACACTGGAGGGTCACCTCTATGTTAAGATGAAAAATCTGTTACCAAATGGAGTTACTTATGTCAAGCAAACTATTACAGGTTATTATAGGTTTGGTAGATAGGTAATTCATGACATGTGCAAATCTTAGAGTCAGCTGATGTGGTCACTTCAACAACTCAAGCATTATGTAAAAAGCTTAACTCCCTTTGCTTGCTCTCAATTATAATTGCCTTAAATTCTTCTTGTGCTGTTCCTACATTTAGAATCACATCAGTCATTGTTATAATTTTGTTTCAACTATCGATTTAATCTAGAAAACTCAAAGGGAGAAGGAAAGTCTACTGTGTGTGCCCATATTTTTTATTACTGCATCTTTTCCTCTCCCCAAATTTTCCCAAGTTTCTTCTCTTATCATTTTCTTTCTGTTTAGAACATATTCTTTAACCGTTCTTTTAAGATAGATCTGCTCCATCCAATTCTTTTAGTTGTCCTTCAACTGAAGATGTCATGATTTTCCTTTACTTCCTAATTTTTTTGTTTCTGAATAGAATCCTTGTTCGACTTCCCTTTTCTCTCAGCACCTGAAGAAAGTACCACTTACTTCTGATACTGTTACCGCCAGTTAGGGACAGAAGTCCAGGTTCCAGAGTCTACCTCAGTTGAACCCTGAAGGAGAGAGGGGCTCTTTGTTGCTGTTGACCAGAATGCTTACCACTAGGCCTCCACTGGTTGGGGGAGGTTATAGTGTCTTGTTACTGTTCCCCACTTTGCCTCTATTAATAACGCTAGGAGAAGAGTGAACAATTTCATACTTGGCAGTGGTGAAAATCCTATTAGATTTTCCCCAGTGGGGGAAAAAAAAAGAACATCTTCTTACTGAAAGTCTAGATTCCCCATGGGGTTGCCACTAAAACAATCATGGGGTAGGGAGGCTCGTTATTTCTGTGCAAGGATGGTAGTCTAGGTTTCCTATGTCAGCAGATAATTTGGGCTTCCTCAAGTCTGGCTTTCTAGGCTTCTCAAGCAACCTTTGCTGCAATGGATGAGACAGGGGCCATTTTTTTTGTGGTATGATTTGGAGTCATTGTTGTCTTATGAAGCTATTCTGCTTCTGGTTCTTTGGCTAAAGAGAGCAAGCTTGTGTTGGGGATTTTGTGAGGGTTTTTTTGCTTGTTTGTTTTGTTTCCTTTGGCAAAAGGAAGTGGATTTTTCTGGAGAGTCTACACTTGTTGCTATTTTAAGTTCCTCTGATTTGTTCAGTTTCAAGTGTAAGGTAGAGGAGCAGAAAGAAAGTTTTTGCCTTGTTATTTCTTAGGTTGAAAGTTCTTAGGGGGCTTGCTTTCTTCTCTTGACTTTTAGAGTTTTCTTATATTTATATTATACATGTCTTGGATTCATACTATATTTAGCAGGAGAAATAGGGAAGAGTATGTTCATTCTATCTTCCCAGAACACAGATTCAAGACAATTTTTATAGTCATCATACCATTAGAACACTGAAAACATCTAACAGGAATTGTGCAATATTCTGATTTTTTTCAAAGTAAGCTTCTCCTAATGCTTTAAAAAAATACAAAATAGTTTGTTCAAATATGAATTTCAGTTAAATTTCATAGATTGCACTTGATCAATAACCTATTAAATCTCTCTCCATCTCTAATAGTCCTCCTTATTTTTTATATTTACTGATGAAACTCATTGTCTTTTACAATTTTTATTTGGTTTGTGATGTCATTTAATACGTTTCTCTGTCCCTTAGATTTCATGCAAATTGACTGTTGGATCTAGGGGTGTCTACAGGGCAATTTTCTTCTGGAGTCCTTGAGTAGAGTATCCATTTTCTTCCACTTTTCAGCTTCTTCTCTCATCTTCAAAATGTCCCTCCAAACTCTGTCTCCATTGTCACATAAACTTCTCTGTCTGTCATTCCTGAGCCTCTTATATAGATACTGTCATAAAACTTTGGTCCCTGCCATTTCATCTCAGATCTACGATGAAACACATTTAACCCTTACCAATAATCCTTATGTTGAAGGTACTTGATACCTGTGTTTTTAGTCTGTGGCTCATTCATTGCCTTTCAGATTCTACAAAAGAGTCAAAAAAGAACAGTGTTTTTGAGTTCCTGCCTATAACTACTATCTGTGGCATGTTTGTTTGAAATCTAGTTTACTCTAGATCTTTTTTTTTTTTGAGTAGGAGTCTCACTCCATTGCCCAGACTGGAGGGCAGCGGCACACTCCCCACCACTGCAGCCTCGACCTGCTGGGCTCAGGCAATCCATCTGCCTCAACTTTCCAAATAGCCGGAACTACAAGCGCATGCCACCACGCCCGGCTAATTGTTTTGATTTATTGTAGAGAGAGGGTCTTGCCAAGGTGCCCAGGCGGGTCTGGAACCCGTGGGCTCAGGCAATCCACTTGTCTTGGCTTCCCAAATTGCTGGGATGGTAGGCTGAGTCACTGAGCCCGGCCCACTCTGAATCTTAAAACTTAACTCACAAATCATTTCCTTGAGATATATATAGGTCACAACCTTTTGGCAAAATTGCTGTCAAAAATCATTGTCAATGTAATTTTGTTTCCATTTGAAGTGACTTGAGTTTTTGGGTTTCAGGATCATAGGATTTTAAAAAAATATTTGTGTCCAATAGTTTTATTAAAATAAATTTCTTTATTTCCTATTCTTGGTTAATTTTACCATGTAGACAATCATTACATTTTAATACATAAGATCAAGTCATTTTATTTATTATTTAAAGTGATTATTGTTTGTTTATAGTTTCTAGAGTTAGTACGATGGCATTGTTTCTCTTTATTCTTTGAGGAGTCTTGAAATGCATATGTTAATTTATCTGTCTAACTTACTGGTCTGTTTTCATTTCTGTTTGATATATTTTAAAATTTACACTGTATTGTAATTTACTCATCTAATATTACTTTCTACTAGATTAAAAATCATATGAATTTTAAGTACTGTCAAATTACTTTGAAATACTTCTATATGTAAACAAAGAAATAAAATTTATTTTATAAACCATAAAAAAATATGTAGAACTTATTTCAGTTCTCCTGGGCTGTCATCATTTTTAAAAAAATTATCTCTTTTCCCACCCATCTGAATCTCTGAGCTTTGTCAGTTGTGATTTATTTTATTTCATATTTCATAATTTTAAAACCTTCTTTAGATTGTTTTTAATATTATATTTTGACCATATTCTTCTTTTTTTTTATCTGTAGTTATTTTATATATTTTTTTATTTAGTGATCTATCTATTGTTATATGCCTTTACCTCAAAAGTTTTATGTTGGGTGTGATTACAATTTTATTCTTATTTCACATACATACTATTTTCATGAGATGGGTTTCTTGTAATTTAGAAGGCAATCTTTGTGTCAGTGATGTAAATATATATTTATATACATATATATATAACTTCGCATCTGTGTTTAAAACATCAATATTTCAAACGACAAAGAAATTCATATTTAAATATTGAGGAAGATTTAAAGGTACACAGTAAAGACAGACAATATGAAAAGATTCTATTAAGCAGATGATACTCCAACATATAGCAGTTCTGTACTGTCTCTCACATTTTTTCTTTCCAAATACCAGAACAACCAGAAAGTAATGTCTGGTTAAAAAAAAAGAGGAAGGAGAAGGAGAAGGGGAAGGAGAAGGGGAAGGGGAAGGGGAAG